>NC_054373.1:165772152-166073152 GCF_017654675.1 Xenopus laevis
CTATAACAAAAAAATGACATTGCCCTGGCCACAATCAGTGGAATTCATATATATATATATATATATATATATAATAATAACGGAGTAAAAAACACATTCTAGATAAATAGAACTCTAGCATGATGAAGTTTGGGAAATTATATATTGTACTCCATCTTGTATTTACATATTTTCCTAAAAGGTGTAAGAACAAGATAAATCAACCCGTAACAGATTTCAGCATGTATTTAAAGCTAAAAAGAGAGTTATTGGATCTACAAATTACAATTTGGGGCAGGTTTATCAAGGATCAAGGGGGGAAATTTTGAAATTTAAATCTTTGCATTTTTTTTATGGAATTCGACTAGGGAATAGTTCAAATTCGATTGGAGTTTTTAAAAAAAATTGAATTTGGTTTTTGAAATTTTTAAGAATTCAAATGCGACTATTCAACACCTTAAACCTGCCGAATTGCTGTTTTAGCCTATGGGGGACGTCCTGGGATCAATTTGGAGTTGTTTGCAGCCTTCCTGAAAATCAAGGGTTTTTTTTAAAGAAAAAACTCGAATCGAATTTGATTAAAATTCAATTTGAGTTGGCGGGTCGATCCCATTCACTCGAATTTGAAAAATCTGAATTTTATTTTTGTGAAAAATGTCGAGTTCATGGGAGTTTATGGGAGTTTTTACAGATTCCCATGAACTCGAAATTCGACCCTTGATAAATCTGCCCCTTAAAGGAGAGCTAAAGCTTAACTAAAGAAGGAGCTACATTATGTTTTTGGCAACCACAGCCCTTTAGCAGTAAAGATCTGTGTCTCCAAAGATGCCCCAGTAGCTCCCCATCTTCTTTTCTGCTGATTCACTGCACATGCTCTGTGCTGCTGTCACTTACTGAGCTTAGGGAGCCACTCACAATATACAGTACACATAGAATAGAAATGTCACAATATAAGGCTGATTAGTAATTAATACAGATAATTACTACATGGCAGCACAGAAACCAGTGCAATTAGCATCAGAATTTAATAATTAGCCTTATAGCACCAGCTTAAATTACAGACAAACCTCATTTTCTGCTTGATAATTAGTGACGACCCCTAAGCTTAGCTTCTCAACAGCTGCTCAGAGCCCACTGAGCATGTGAGTGTCACAGACACTTTCCAAGATGGGGACCCCCTGTGACAAGTTTGAAGTCCTGGATCATTGCTGCTATTGACAAGCTGAAAATTTAGGCTGGTGCAATACGTTCAGTATATAAAATATGTCATTTTTAGCCATATTTATTTTTAGAGTTTAGTTCTCCTTTAATAGGTACAATACCACTGCTCAGTTATTATACAGTATCTGCCTGGTAAGGAGCGTTGCACCAACTCAGAAAGTAAGAGACATGGAGCATTGTTCTCTTGGGGGAATATTTATCAAATGATGAACAGACATTTCACAGTTTTCCAGACAGGAACCCTGCAGTTCTGAACACTTGTATTAGGGTTCTCTAGAGGAACTGTCCATCCCTTATTTGATTAATACCCCTTGGAGAGAAGCTGTGCAACTGCTTTCTAAGAAACTAAGAAAAAAATGTACGCAGTTTTTAAGGCCACTTTTTACACGGCGAAGTCTGACGATATGTGATGTATTATCCTGCTGTTTTTTACACAGCATAATAAATATGCCCTAGTGTACGCCAAAATAAATGATTAAAAATTCTGAAACCTTGGAGTAACTAAGGGGATTATCAAATTTGGAGCAAAAGTATAGAAGTTTTCCACAGTTTTTCACGTGAAAAGTCATAAACGAGATTCAATTTGATAACTTTTCTCCAAATTCTGTTCCAGCTTCTTCCTACAGACTTCCATAGAGTTGTCAGGCAATAAAATGTGATATAAGTTTTTCTGAATTGAATTGCATCTCAAATTGAATCTTGTTCATGACTTTTCACTTTATCTCATTGAATTGAATCTGGCCCATTGGCTTCTAAATGACCTCAGCAACTTTTAAATGCATACTTTTATATTAGAGCTTTTTGTGTTATTTACGCTTAATAAAAAATAGCACAAATTTTGTGGTTTAATACTATGCAAGATTATTAGCGCTAAAAAGTTTGAACCATGAAAAAAAAAATAAAATCCGGTAACTCTGTCTGTAGAATAGTAATTATCAGTGACAGTGGATCTTGCCCCTTGTAGATGGCTGTGATCTGAAGCCCACTCCATCAGGGGTGTACTTGAACTACACCACCCCCCTGGAATGGTTTTACCCATAATACAGGGGCTTATTTACTAAAACTCAAATTATTCAAGTTTTTTTATAAAAACAAACCCAACCAAACTCCCTTCCACGACTTTAAATCATTTATGGTAAATATTTCTAGAAAAAAAACGTATCACTAAAATTTCACGACAAAATGGAGCATCGATGTGTATTCTATGATTGATGCTCCAGAGACTCGATTTTATTAAGTTGTCATTGCGAAGACTTGACTTTTTCAGATTATCGGACGAAAGCCTCAATCAGCCATTGACTTCTACATGACCTCGACAGGTTTGAGATGTTGTATTTTCGGATCCAGATTTTTAGCAGCTTTGGGGTATGATCAATCTCGACCAGAAAAAAATTGAGGTTTAATAAATGGGCCCCTAAGTGTAAAATAAATATACAAAGTCATAGACCTCTTCATTGTCTGGGGAATAAACATGCACATCCATCCATGTTGGCCCTCATGCAAACTTGAATGACATGGAGGACCTAGGCTATATGTTCAGCTGCAGAACACATTTACTGCACCATAAATGCCAGTTGTATGGGCACCTTAAAGGGGAACTCTGGCTTCCAAACCAAAATTTGGCCCACATAACACAGAAACCCCTAATATATCTATCAGAGTTACCTGTTTCTTCAAAAAGTCTGAATAAATGGCATTTTCTATGCTGAAATCGAGCCGTTTAACAGTTCTTCTCTTTCTGCATCATTTGAAATCCTGGCCTGGAAGGAGGGACTAAACACTGATGTTACAAATTGTAACAACTTCTCCACAGCTTACAGACAGCATGCAGGAACTACATAACCCACAATGCATTGCACTGTAATGTTCCATTCCTTATTGAAATCACGTGTGCAGGGAATTGTGGGGTTTGGAAGATGCAGGCTGAGGACAGATGGCTGTTGATACAAAGTAACAGTAGTCAGCCAGCTCAGCAAACTAGTCAGACAGATCAGCAGGAGAGCAGGGGGCTAGGCTTAGGGAAAAAAATCACGAAAAGTCTGCATATTTTTTAATTGATGTATATTGCAAAGTTGCTTGAAATTAAGTTTACTTTTCAAAAAAACTTAAGTTGTGTTTATGTGGAGTTCCCCTTTAAATAAGAGCAGTAACACACCACGTACTTTGAAGTGCTTTGCCATGTGCTTAATAGTAGCTTTGTGCAAGATTACTGCTACAGTCAATTTAGCCTATTTCATGAAATTATGAATTATTTAAAGGTAATTGGCAGTGTTTATGTTTTGGTTACAGATTCCCACAATTGGTAGAAGGGGATTGCATCCCCCTATGAACTACTCGTGTGTTTGTCATGGCACCTTTTTGGAGCTCCAGTACGTTTTACAAGAGTCAAATATTTGTATAATTGCTTGAAATACTTTATGCTAAAACAGAAATGTGATACAAACATTTTAATTGATCCCCGCTTGCCTTTTTTTCCCCCCTATTGCTTGGAAGCTTCCCTGATTGCAGGGGTAGGATTTCTGCGAGCTGTTTTTATTTCCCAGCTGAATGGAGGGATGGGGTTTGGCTGGTCTGACAGAAAATATTTGTGGTTCTGACAAGCTGTTCAGAAGTCTTGCAGGATTCAAAATGAGCTGAATATCCACTGACAGGCATGCCAGAAACACTTTGGAAGGCATAGAAATAACTTGCCGTTAGGGTTTTTTTTTTCCGTAAATGTCACATGACTGATTTAAGCCGTGCTAGGTATTATTTTATAGAAACTGGATTAATATATTTTTCAAATTTTCTCCTTAAAAGTTATGTTGTTTCATTTACACAACGTTTCTTATGAAGAATGGGCTGGCACATAGAAGAAAGGTGCCCTTAGTATTGTATCCGCATCTCCAAAACTAGAAGCGTAGTCTTGCTTTAAATATTATATTTAGCTGATAATGAGCCCCCTTCTGTAAATCATAAGGCTATAATGTCCCCGTTCTTCTGACTATAGGCATGTTAGTTGTCACTGTATGCTCCGTGACTTAAAATGCAGAGGACACATGCCTTATTAGGCTGCTGTATGGGGTTGGATGATTATTTATAATGCATTAAAGGTAGTTCTGGAGAAAAGCAAACTCCATATTTATTAGGAGTACAGGTGTGGGACCTGTTATCCAGAATGCTCGGGACCTTGGGTATTTCAGATAACGAATCTTTCCATAATTTGGATCTTCATACATTATGGGGCAGATTCACTAAGGGTCAAATTTTGAAGTTGAAAAAACGACGAAATTCGACCCTCGAATCGAAATACTTCGAATATCGAAATCGAAGGATTTTTCACCGAATTTAGCGTTCGAACGATCGAATAGAAAACGTTAGATCGAAGGATTTTTAGCGATCGATCGAAGGATTTTTATTCGACCAAAAAAAACGTAGAAAACTGGTCTGGAAGTTCCCCGTAGGCTAACATTGCACTTCAGTAGCTTTAATTGGGCGAAGTATGAAGTCGAAGTTTTTTTTAAAGAGACAGATTATCGAATAGTCGAACGATTTTTACTTCGAATCGTTGAAATCGAAGCCGAATGGTCGAATATAGCCTATTCGATGGTTGAAGTACCCAAAAATTCAAAATTTGAAACCATAATTTGAACCATTCACTTGAGCTTAGTAAATCTGCCCCTAAGTCTACTAGAAAATGATGTAAACATTAAATAAACCCAATAGGCTGGTTTTGCTTCCAATAAGGATTAATTATATCTTAGTTGGGATCAAGTTAAAAATGTGGATTATTTGGATAAAATGGAGTCTATGAGAGACAGCCCTTCCGTAATTTTGAGCTGGATAACGGGTTTCCTGATAACGGATACCTGTAATAAGAGTCTGCTTTGTTTTCTGTATGTGTCCTTTAGAACTAGTTTATCATGGTCTGTCAGGATGCAAAGTACAAAAAAAAACACATAAGGGCTAATTTACTACTGACAGGGGAAGAAGTTCAGAATGGTAAGGGGTGCAAGAGTGTGCATCTTAGTGCTCATTTAGCAAGCAATTCTTCTTCGCACTTGATAAAAAATTTCAACATGAGGTTCAGATTACAGCGTCAGGGGGCGCAGGCCATCCCTATCTGTTCCAGCCACTCCCTAACTAGCACTCTGAATGGCAGGCAAGTAAAGGGACTTTTAGGAGCAAGAGTGCGTGACGCCTATATGCTTCCCATTTAGGGTTGCCACCTTTTCTGGAAAAAAAGACCTATATATTTATCTTTATTCTCTATTAATAACCAGAAACGTAACTAGAGGGGGGCAGGCCCTGGCGCAGGACGCGCAGCCGGGCCCCCCGCCCCCCTCCGTACACCCGGAACTGGCCAGGAATAAGCGGCACGTGGACTGCCGGGGGGCCCTGATGGGGTGCGGGCCCTGGCCCGCTCGCACCCCCTGCTCCCCCGGTAGTTCCGCCACTGTTAATAACATTGGGATCAACCATAATTGTTACCTGCCAGATGGCAACCCTACTTCCGCTCCTCAAGAATTTAGTACTGACTGTTCTTTGGAACAGCCACAGATCTCTGTGCTCCAAAAAAGAGCTCAGAGACCTGCTGCAAGTAAAGGGCACACTGCCCAGGGGATCATAGATTACCCCTATAGTGCCATGTTTTTCTTGTATTTTTACCAGCAACCTGCAGGTTCTAAATAAAATATGAATGTACCATGGCTGGCCGTCAGACACAGTGGTGTAACTAGATGTTACTGGGCCCCAAAGCAAATTTAGGGGCCCCAAAATATTAATAAATTGACTTATTCTAACAAGATATATTACAATTATTTATTAATTAGGGCCTCACTGGGCTGCCTACACTTGTACCCCATGCAATGGCAGGGTCTTCTTCCTCTGCAGTTACTCCCTGGCATTTCCATTCCTTGATTGCAGTGCCAGAAGACCCAAGATGCCTTGCTCCTTTGTGATTGTACAAGACGCCCAATGAAACAGACGCAGATGCTCCTTGTTTGGGCCCTAAGGGGAGCAAGGGGTGTAAATAAGACCATATTGTAACCCCTAAATCTCCCTTTGTAAAATATTGTAGTTTCATTTTGTTTGAACTTTATGTAAATAGTGCAGTATGTTCCTTCAGGGGTATAAAAAAACGATTGAATGTTTATTTTAAACCGTACACATGGAGAATGGTTTTTCCTTGTCCTGGAGCTGATCCCACACGATAATGAAGCTAATACAATGGCAATATAAATGGCGTAGGGAATTCTCATTATACAAATCAAATTGCTTTCTTCTTGCACTGAGTGGGAGAGTGGAGATAAATTACTGGAGATTTCACTGGCATCTGCACACTTTTTTGCACTACTCTCACAACTCTAACATAAGAGAAAAAGGCCTAGACAGACTGTAATGGCTGTATAAATATATATCCTGGTCTCGTACAAATTTTGTCTTATTGGATCTGTAGCAGCATTGGCTTCTTTTTTGGCAACACAGCGAGTGCAGTGGCTGTAGATGAGTGGAAGAAAGTTTTATGGAATACGCAGTAAATATTTTTGCACTTCTGCTTTCAATACAAGAAATGCGTTGACTTTACGTTTTTTTTTACGTCCGTTTAACAGGTTGCCAATTGCGTTTATGTCACCTCGTAACTGGCAGTGATTTTTTTTTTAAGGTTAATGAAAGAAAACAGTAAATAAAAATGCAGAAATGGATACATCCCCACAGAGTGCAATTGGCTGCCGCATTACTTTCTACTTGCCAGACTGCTATGAGCAGGACTCGCAGCCAAAGTAAAGCAAGGCTTCTTGAGATCCTGACACCGGAGGCGTGTCTTGAATTATCTCGCTCTACGGTTAAATCCCTGGGGCCCTTTAGATGTTGGAATTGGTGCAAAACTGATGAGATGACTGGACTTTTTATTTCACTGAAGTGATATGACTTTTGTATTTATTATTTGTATAATGTAACAATTGCCAACTGAATATGAAGAGAAACTCATCGTGTGAATTGGGACATGGTAGATTTATCCATCTGCAAAGTAAAGGTAAAAAAGCTAAAAAATATGAAAATGGATAATGCACCAAAGGGCACACATTGTATACTTTGCTATACCCTACTGTATTTTTTTAATCGTATATATATATATCAGTAGCGTCGCTAGAGGGGGGCGGGCCCTGGTGTGTGACGAGCAGCCGGGCCCACCCCCCTCCGTACGGCCGCATTTGTCAGTGGCGTGTGAACTGCCGGGGGCCCTGAGGGGGTGCGGGTCCTGGCCCGCACGCACCCCCTGCTCCCCCGGTAGTTCCGCCACTGATATATATACATATATATATATATATATATATATATATATATATATGTATATTTGTAGTAGTGTTGTAACTATGAAGGCGCTCCATCTTCCACGTTTATTATGTCGCAGTTAGGGTTGCCACTTTTTTTTTTCCCCGAAAACGTGCAGGGAGTGGGCAGGTGACATACGGGGACTGGCCGGTGACGTCGGGGGCGGGTGAGGTGGGTGACATCAGGGGCGGGACTGATGAAGTGGAAATCAGCGATTGGCTGATGTCATTCACTTCAATGTCCTGTCCGGATTTCCTAATTTGGAAATCCGGACAGGAACTTTTCACCCGGCAGCCCTTCCAAAAACCGGGCTGTCTGGGTGAAATCCAGACAGGTGGCAACCCTAGCCGCAGTCGTTGTGTGAATTCCTGCCATCCATTAAAGGATCCATTAAGTAAGAGGATATTAGAAGTCACCTCGGAGTTCCATGATCATGGTCCTGGAATGCCTCGGTAACTTATCCTTATATTTTACAAGAGGGAGAACTTTATTCACAATATTTATAAAAATAAATGCCAGTCTCTGTTCTCTTCTCTTCCTGCAATCTACAAAAAGTTGTGTACTTTGTGTAACGACAGGCCCCAAAATGGAACTAGTGGACTCAGGTATAACTTAGAGAGAATCATAAGAAATATCTTCCTCTCTGATATTTTTGTGTTTGCGGTGGGGTCAGGGGTTGGATATACTCCGGTGCGTTGCTTTTAAAGAAGGTTCGGCTCAGTAACAATATAGTAGCACTTGTACACTGCAGTCTATAAGGCCTGTCTAAAGGGCCATAGTTGCTGAGATATAGCCCCCAGTTCACAGGGCACATATATCAGATACAAAAAATATATCCCAAAAACTCTGCAATTAAGTTAAAAAAAGTTAATCTTAATATTTAACATAGAATTAAAAGAGTAGGCATACAGACCAATCGAGGTGTAGGAACATCAATTGGTCTGTATGCCTACTCATACCGTATATACTCGAGTATAAGCCGACCCGAGTATAAGCCGAGGTACCTAATTTTACTTATGAAAATTGGGGAAACTTATTGACTTGAGTATAAACCTAGGGTGAAAAACCATAGATCAACCTGTTCCATTGCATACCTATACTATATACTTGCTATATAAAACTGTGCAGATGAAGCGAAAAAAAATAGGTTGGACATTTTTATTTTAACCAGTGACTAAATCACCTTTCGTTTGGTATCCAAAAACAGTGGCAGAGATAACAGCAACACTAAGCTAAGGTGCTACTGTCCCATCCCAACATGCCAAGCAGGCCCAGGTCTCAGGGCATGCCCCCCGCAGCTGCAGCCGAGTAACTGAAGAATAAGGAGCCACTCACCTGTCCAAATCCCCCGGGCTATGCTTTGTCCCTATAGGCAGCAGGCATGAGCGGGTGTCAGTGAGCTCACAAGGGCCAATTGTCCGCAGAGAGCGGGCATTAACTTCTTATTGCAGCCTCACTCATTGCAACTTCACAACCGCCCTGGCTCCCCCTCACCCTCCCTGTTCGATATAATAAGTACGTGGTCGCGAAGTGCTTCCTAGGCTGAGGGGCCTGCTGGCTCAGTCAGTGGTAGCTGTCCAGACAGTCCAGGACCGGGTAGTGGCGCACCCGTCATAGATGAGCCCTGGCAATATGCATGTTTTACCAAATTTTTTCTCTAAAAATGTTTTTTTTTTTTTAAAAAAATGTCTCTAAAACTTGAGGTTTATAAAGTGTAAAATCTAGGGATGCACCAAATCCAGGATTCGGTTCGGATTTGGACAGGATTCTGCCTTTTTCAGTAGGATTCGGTGGAATCCTTCTGGCTAGCCGAACTGAATCCGAATCCTAATTTGCATATGCAAATTAGGAGCGGGGAGGGGAATTGCCTGACTTTTTGTCACAAAACAAGAAAGTAAAAAATGTTTTCCCCTTCCCACCCCTAATTTGCATATGCAGATTTGGATTCGGTTTGGTATTCGGCCGAATCTTTCGCAGAGCATTCGGGAGTTTGGCCGAATCCAAAATAGTGGATTCGGTGCATCCCTAGTAAAAACCTAATAGAACTAATAGAAAACTTCAGCAAGTAAAACCACTCATCATATTGGATTTTTTTTAGCCATTCAGAGTTAGAGGCTTTCAGATTTTTTGTTCTGCTAGTAATTGTTTGGAAGAACTCTAATTATTAAAGGTCTTCCAAGTTTTCAGGTTCTGTAGTGCAGCGTTCAGCTTTCTTTTTTCATTCGTACTTTTTATATTTGGATCTTTTAATGAATTACAAGGCATTTTTAACAGTAGAATTTAATAAAATCTAAAACCACTAAAATCAGAATGTTGATAAATCGGCATTCCTATGCAATAATGGTCATTTAATTCTCTTTAATAAATCTGGAATCAATGATGTAATTGTTGGATTTATGGGTACAGCATGGTTCTCACAATGGTTCCTTCTATGGCATCCCTCAAATAACCTTAAACAGGCCGGGAACCTGTTATCCACTAAGCTCGGGGGAGTTTTCTGGATAATGGATCTTTCCGTAATTTGGATCTTCATACCTTAAGTCTATTACAAGTATGGGATCTGTTATCCAGAATGCTTGGGGCCCGGGGTTTTCCAAATAGCTGATCTTTCGATAACTTGTATCTTCCTACCTTAAGGGGCATATTTATCAAGGGTCGAATTTCGAATTGAAAGAACTTCAAGATTCAAAAAGACCAACCGAAATTAAGTCTGTTTTTTTTTGGTCAAAAACCAATTGACTCCATATAGGATCTAGGAGGTCCCCCATAGGCTAAAACAGCAATTCAGCAGGTTTTAGAAGGCGAATGGTTGAAGTCAAATTTTTAAAGAGACAGTACATGATCATTTTTTTTTTCGAATTTTCCGATTTTTTTTCAAATTGGAATCGAATTTGGACTATTCCCAAGTTGAGGTAAACAAAAAATAGATTGAAATTTGAATTTTTTTCATTCGGAAATTCATCTCGACCTTTGATAAATCTGCCCCTATGTCTACTACAAGTATGGGACCTGTTATCCAGAATGCTCAGGACCTGGGGGTTTTCCGAATTAAAGATCTTTCCATAATTAGGATCGTCATACCTAAAGTCTACTAGAAAATCATGTAAACATTAAATAAACCAAATAGGCTGGTTTTGCTTCCAATAAGGATTCATTATATCTTAGTTTGAATCAAGATCAAGTACAAGGTACTGTTTTATTATTACAGAGAAAAAGGAAATCATTGGGTTATTTGGATAAAATGGAGTCTATGGGAGATGGCCTTTCGGAGCTCTCTGGACAATGGGTTTCCGAACAAGGAATCCTATATCTGTAAAAAGTAGGACCTTTTCTTGGTGGCCATTGTGTAGGTGGCTGTTGCATAGAGCTGGGTAACTTGGTGAAGCTTTATAAATAAATACATAATAATAATTATAATTCTAAATGAGCAATGGAGGTCGTATGATAGTGTTTTACCTAACCTGAAATTCAGCTTTAAATCATCCTTTTTTAAATACAGTTTATGGCTGTCGGAGGCATTCTGTATCAGGCTAATGAATACACTTTGCAGTAACAAGGCGTAGGATGGCTTATATGATAGAGAGAATGTTTCCAATAATGATTCCATTAATTATTTCAAGCCACGGCTGCATCTGGAGAAGCAAAGGTTTGATCGACATATTTCTGACCTCTTTAATTCAGACATACAAAAAGGAATTAAACACTCTTTTCCCCTAAGAACAAATTAACAGTGCATGCCATTAAAATATTCAAATGAAACCATCACCATCTGTGGTCGCATAGCCTGCAGCTGTTACACCAGGTTTCATAGACACTGTCTTCTCTTACTTTCAGTTGTAGTTTGTATTGGTAGTTATATAGACTTCTGAATGTAACTCCTTCTAGGAGCTCCAATGCATGATATTTTACTTATTATTATTATAATATACAGTATATATATATATATATATTAATGATGTACGGGTCAGGGTTTCCCTCACCCGCACCCGCCCTGCTACAACTCGTGCCTGCCCTCACCCACTTCCGGGGTCCCTTTTTAGACCCGCACCGACCCACCGATGGCGTCACAAAAGGGGCGAGCAGACGCGAGACTATAAAACCGGAAGTCGGTTGCCAGCATTTGAAGGTGGCGGGCGGGGAGAGCAGGAGAAGAGGTCAACCCGCACCTGCCTGCGAGGAGCACTGCGAAGTTGACCCGAACCCGTCCGACCCGCGGGTCCCGCAGGTATCGGGTCGGCCCGCACATCACCAATATATATGTGTATAAATTTCATTTGCAGTTTGATCTCAGTGTGCCTTTTTAATGTTTAAAGGGTTATGATGTAGATCGGCCAATTCTAAGCAACTTTCAACTTTTCTAAGCAATCTTTTAGCAGTATTTGTGAATATATTTGTTTCTACTTGTGTGTTCCCTTTTTTTCTGCCCGTGAAATAATGTGCAATTAAGTGTTTTGTGGGGATATTTTGGTAGTCCAAAATGCAAATGGCTCCCAAGCACTGAAGCCAACCATAATTTGTAAACCAGACTCGAACACAAGGCTAAAGTAACATTGGCCAATAGATATACAGTAGATAGAGACCTGATTGAGACTAACTAAGTAGACCTGCTACCAGCATGTTTACTCACTCATATACCTGTTACCTAATCATAGCAGTTTGTAACTTTGTAACTTCTACCTATTTTGGATAAAATAACTCTCTAGGCAACCCTGGGCCTGACTATGCTGCAACCCCTGTAGCTCCTTCCCTACTTATTTTCTCCACAGATATAGGTCTTTGTTGGGCAATGACTTAGCATTGTAATTTATAGACATACATTTGGTACATTTTTTAGTCCTTAATATTTTTGACAGCACTACTGATGTTGAATTATATTTATTTGCAAGCTTTTCTGCGTTCCCTCTGGTTCAACCAGAAATACACGACTCCTTTTCTAAAGATTTGCATCATCTGAAAAGAGATCATTAAAGCTCTATACAGCGCCACAGATCCCAGCTGCTGGGTACAGTACAGATGCTGCAGCTCTTTGGGGCCTTTGCTTCACTAATTACCAGCCATGCTGTTTTCTCTAACTGCCAGACATTGTCCAAATGTTTTGAACTTTTTTTTTCCATTGGGCTGAAAACCCAAAGTGAATAAAAATCGATTTTGTTTTCCCATTAAGGGGCGAAGACGTGAGGAAGATAGTAGTTCATTTTTTCCATTATGGTAAATCCTATGGGAACCGCTCGAGCAGACCTAGCGTGACCTTGCAATGGAAATCCAGCAGAATGGATTCAGTCGATGGGCTGCCGCATGATTTTATTAGATAAGTAAAAACCTGAGTCATATGAAGCTAATTTAATAAGACAATGTACTTTAGAAAATAAACTGAAAGCGAATAGGGCAGCAGACGGGATGTAGAGGAAAACCTGCTGGTTGAAATCAACTTGGGATAGTGCTGAAAGCCCGGCTCTGTTTATTTTAACCCAGTGCTATACGTCTTTAGGATAAATATTTATGAGTAAATTATATAGTAAGGATACATCAATTTTTCTTCGACATGGAAGAATACCTTTTTTTCCCCTTCTGCAGACAGATATAGCAATTATGTTATAGCCAAGGCCCTCCTCATGTTATAGACCTTGATAAGTGACCACCAAGAGGGTTATGGGAATAGAGTAGGTTACAGAAGTATTTCTGGCAGATTACCTATTATAATTGGGTGCTGTGTGATAGGACTGAAAGGCTGACAATAAATCTGCAGTTTTCAGAAGCCTCCTGATAGCTCTCAACTCTTATTCCTCTTCTAATAAAGTAGCAAGAGTTAGCTAAAGTGGTACACTTGTGTGTGTATATATATATATATATATATATATATATATTTTTTTTTTTTTTATAGTTCCTGAAGACGGCTCCAGCTGTTGAGCCGAAACGTTGATCAAATAAAACCTTTTGTTTTTTTCATATAAAGACCTGTTTGGTGCGGTTTTCTTTTTGATTATTACTATATATATATATTTATATATTTAATTTATTTTTTTTTGTCATTTATGGGATTAAACCAGTAGGCCTGTATCTAAAAGGAGAACTAACAGTAGCGGAACTACCGGGGGTGCAATTGTACCAGGTTCCGGCTGGTAGTTCACGCACGCTTTAAAAACCTGCTTCCAGAGCGGCGCACGTTTTAAAGGAGAAGGAAAGGTACCGAAGCAGTTTATTGTTAATAGACTAGTCACAATAGTGCAAGCTATAACACTGGTTATTCTGCAGAATGCTTTACCATACCTGAGTAAACGGCTCTAGATACTCCCTCTGTTTGTTTAGGATAGCAGCTGCCATATTCACTTGGTGTGACATCACTTCCTACCTGAGTTTCCCTGCTCAGTCATAACTCTGGGCTCAGATTACAGCAGAGAAGGGAGGAGGGAGGGGGAAAGGAGCAAACTGAGCATGCTCAAGCCCGTGCCCTGGAGGTTTATTCTGAAAACAGGAAGTCTGATACAGAAGCCCATGTGTACACAATAGAAGGAAAGAAATGCTGTGTTTCTTTTGACAGAGGACTCAGAGCAGCATTACTTTGAGGGTTTACTGGTGTATTTATATAGACCTTTCTGATAGAGCTTACTTAGTTCTAGCCTTTCATTCTCCTTTAAAAAACTGCTTTTGGAGGGGGTGGGCGGGGCTGCACGTTCTGTACCCGGGCCCGCCCCTCCATTGTTAAGTTACTGAGAACTAACCCCCTCCCCAATAAGAAAAGCCTATCTACTACCCTAGATAGTCACGTTCCCTTCTTCCTACCCTCATAGTGCATTATTCCAGAAAGTGCCCCTGTACAGCATGCGCACTTATTTATTCAGAGTAGTGCAGCAGAACTCATGAGCGCCATCTTCCAGGTCTTCTTCCTATCCTCTTCCCTTTGGCAATTCACAGAATTTTCGGCGCATGCGCAGTTGGTACAAATACCAGACTGCTCCAACTGCACATGTGGCAAATATGCCGTTCTCTCACCGAAGAAGACCGAAGACCCGGAAGATGACGCCCATGAGCTCCGATACTCTGCATAAATAAGGGAACATATGGTACAGGGGCACTTTCTGGAATAATGCACTATATGGGTAGGAAGCAGGGAGAGGAGACAATATAGGGTAGTAGATGGGGCTTTTCTTATTGGGGGTTAGTTCTCCTTTAAGGGCTTAAAATATTATTCAAATAGAAACTAAACATTCCCCGTGTGAGGCATGCGATAATAAGAAACAGAAACCCACATTATATAATTAAACAGAATGATGTATGGTTTTTTTAAGAAAAAGCTGTAATGATAGCTTTATCTTAAAAGGACCCTTGCACTTTTTCATTTAAGAGCTAAAAAAGACACAAACACAAAAGTATTATAGAAGCTATACCTATATTGGCTAACAATAAAAATAGATTGCAAGCTTTCAGAGCATCAGGCTAATACCTCACTCTTCCACCCCCTGTATTATATGTTCTGTAGGTTTTCTTACTGAGTTGACTCTAGCTAACCTTGGCCTCCTTTCATTTGTGCACTGGAACAGGCTTTATTCCCTGTACTCTTCTATCATGGCAGTGATTCTTCAGGATAAATGTGCAAAACAGTAATGTTGTGTAGCTTAGAAACTTAACTGTGCAGGGCAGTTGTAAATGAGCCATTGTCTACCGTAGCTAATAATGTACTCTCATATATAAAGGGCATTGGCTTGAGGGATGAAGACAAAACTTTGCCTCTTTATAGATCCCTGGCATGGCCTCACCTGGAGATTATGAGCTGGAGAGAATGCAGAGACATCCAGTATAAACTTTACTATAAAGCCACCTTTTCCATAGTTTCTGTATAAGTCTGTGTTTATATAATATAGATATAAGGGTTAAGCACAGCTTTTTTCAACCGAAATTAACTATATAACTTTGTAAATTACTTTGATTGTTAGAACGTGTATGTTTATTCATGGCTATAGGGAACATGGCTTTACCCCACTAAGTTCTATCATTTCAGGTAAGAAGAAATGTGGCACAAACACATAGGGCAAATTCACTAAAGCGCAAAGCGGGTAACGCTGGAGCAAATTCGCCAGCGTGACGTCATTTTGTTAATTTGCCGATTTACTAATGGGCGCTGGTGTAAATTCGCTAGCGAAGTGGACCTACTCTAGCGATACTTCGCACCCATATGCCAAGCAAAGTTGCGTTATGGCGAAGGGACTTAACTACGCTAATTCACTAATTTGCGCATTTTACTGAACGTTACCTCTTGCGCCAGACTTGCCTTCGTCACCTCAGACCAGGCGAAGTGCAATAGAGTTGGTAGGGATTGCTTCAAAAAAAGTTGAAATTTTTTCTAAGTCCCAAAAAACGCTGGCGTCTTTTACTTTTTTAAGGGTGATAGGCTTTAAAAGATCGAAAAAATTTTTGGGGGTACCCTCCTTCCCCCCTACATTTCCTAACATATGGCACCTAAACTATACAGTGGGCACATGTATAGGGCAAAATAACAACTCTATTTTATTTTATGAAGGTTTCCCAGGCTTGTGTAGTGTAATGTATTTGCTGCTACATATACGTCCATTGTACTTTAACTTGTCGCCGTATGCAAATTAGGCATCGCTAGTGTAACTTCGCTTTGCTTGACTTATTAACGGTAGCGGAACTTCGCTACCTTTCACCTCCCTGAGCGCAACTTTAGTGAATTAGTGGCACCCTGTCGCTCCGCAGGTTAGTGAATTTGCCCCATGGGTTATTTATCAAAATCAAAATTTATCTGAGTTTTTAAAATAAAGTCTGACCCAACTAGAATCCAATATTTGACCTTATTTATTATTAAAAAAAATTGTGATTTAATCAGATCTGGGGGGAAACTTGTCTTGAAACCGACTTTTTACACCCTTGGGGAATAATACATCTCGAAAAAAAAATTCCACTAAGAATTCGGATTTTATAGTTAAAAAACTTTTGGGTGTTTGGCAGTCGGACTTTAATAAATAACCCCCAAAATGTGCTTAGAACGTTTTAAATCGGCTCTGATAATTATGTATAAGAATTTTGCACAGCTGGGTCCAGCGGGTGGTCTTCATTTCAGCCATTGCATTTCATTCTACGGAAACATTTAGGGAGGTTTCAGAATGTAATATGGTTCTTTTGTGTTTTGTTTCAGCTTTGGTTTGCCGTTGTTAATGGATTTTCTGGACAAGTTTTGTTTGAGCGATGGTGCATTGGTTTGTACAATGTGGTAAGTGAGTCATTTTTTTGTTTTTGATTGCTTGTCGCTGTTATGTCTATGAGGTTCATCACATTCAAATATCTACATACAGTAAGTCAGGAGTTTGCGTTACACCCAACTGCTTCTTATGATGAATGAAGAAAGGAATGTCCAATCTATGAATCATTTTTTACATTGAGTATAAAGCCACATATTCCATTATTAATAATTGCAATTAATAATCTTGTTTTGGCGATATTATGGTTTAAAGGCTACAGCTGCCAGCAATCAAGCATAAGGGCTATTTTATTAATTGTAGTCTTATGCATTAATCTTTGAAACATCTAGCAACCTTCAGTAGAAGAACAGCACCCTCCATCATCACCTTTCAAAGAAGCCTTTGGTTTTTTTGGTGTGTGGGAACATAGTTCTGGTTACTCAGCAGGGAGTTCAGTCCATAGATCAGTTACTGTACCAAAATCACACTGGGCTCAATACAGTTTACCTGCTCAGAATCAGAATTTATGTATCTCAAGTGATTACAAAAATTAGGATTGTCTTCCTTCATACTGTACACAGCAAGAAACTGAGGTCAGTGTGTTATCTATCATCATTTGTGCATCAAATTTAGCCCTAAAATGGATTCTGGATATACGGACACTAAGGGGCAGATTTATTAAGGGTTGAACTGAAAATTCTTATTTTTTTATAATTAAAACTGCGAAATTTGACTATGGAATTATCCAAACTCGATTCAATATTTGAGATTTATCATACTCTGGCCCTTTAAGAATCAAATTTGACTAATCACAACCTAAAACCTGCCAAATTACTGTATAAGTCAATGGAAGAGGTCCAGTGACCAATTTGGAGATGTTTGTAGCCTTCCTGACATTCAAGAAAAAACCTGAATCAAGTTTGGTCGAAATCGAATTCGATTCAAGTTTTCGGTCGGTAAAATGAGTCCAAGTTCGCCATATTCGATTTTTTTAAAGAAATGTCCCCCATGTCAAACTAAGTAAAATGGAATTCATGTTTGTTAACAGAAACTCACATGAATTCGAAATTCGACCCTTGATAAATGTGCCTCTAAATGGAGTTTGGGATGGTCCGAGTGTCAATAGAAAATTGACAATTGCCCGACGGAGCAGGATTGTATTTTAATGGCAGTCATTTTAAAATTGTCACGAAAGTCCACCAGGAGTATTTAGGTGATTAGATGAACAGTGGGGCAGTTTGGAACATTTTTCTACCCCCCACTGCGCTACAAAATTGCTAAATTTTACCTGTGTGACGTTACCTCTTATTGGAGAAGTAAAACAAATATAATAGTTTGGAAGCAGAAATACTTAGCTTAGGGTGCAGACTTGGAGCTAGAGATGTCCAACCTGTTTAAATTATTCTCCAGAATATAGACTTTCCTACACGTATAAGCACATGGAAATGCCCCAGTTACTGTGGAACAGTTGCTCCCAGAATTACTTGACAGCCAGGGGTCCTTCATTTAAGAATAATGGAATGCAAGTAAGACTTCACTGCCTGGACATAGTAAGAGCATGTATTTTTGCACAAATCTCCAAACCGTGAAGGGATTAGTTTTTTCAGTATAGAATAAAATGATCCTATATTATCAAAAAACATATGGAGCAGGCACTCAAAATAAAGGCATTCTTCCACCAGGCAGATAAAATCATGTAGAAAAAGTTTATACATAATAAACTTTTTCTAAGTGATTTTGTCTGCCTGGTGGAAGAATGCCCTTATTTTTGCTCCATAAGTTTTTCGGTTTATCCGCTCCCTTTGCTGAGGGCTCAGGGTGGTGAGTTATTACTTTCTTGAGACCCTTGATCCGTCCTATCCTATATTATCACAGCCCATAGCATTATCTAGGGAATATAACTACAACTATTTTGATGAATAGTAGGATTCAGAATATAAGCCAAGGCTTTGTTTTTTCTGTACTTGGCTACAAACATTATGAGCTCTTATTTCAAGATTAAAAGCCACTGGTTCAGAATGTTGGATACTGAAACAGATTTTGGAATGTATTGCTCCTTGCAACTAGAAAGTCTGCTGTTTGAAACCAATACAGAAAATGGGTTCCCGTATAGACTCTGTACTTAAAGGGATACTGTCATGGGAAAAAAACATTTTTTCAAAATGAATCAGCTAATAGTGCTGCTCCAGCAGAACTCTGCACTGAAATCCATTTCTCAAAAGAGCAAACAGATTTTTTAATATTCAATTTTGAAATCTGACATGGTGCTAGACATATTGTCAATTTCCCAGCTGCCCCAAGTCATGTGACTTGTGCTCTGATAAACTTCAATCACTCTTTACTGCTATACTGCAAGTTGGAGTGATATCACCCCCTCCCTTTCCCCCCCAGCAGCCAAACAAAAGAACAATGGGAAGGTAACCAGATAACAGCTCCCTAACACAAGATAACAGCTGCCTGGTAGATCTAAGAACAACACTCAATAGTAAAAACCCATGTCCCACTGAGACACATTCAGTTACTTTGAGAAGGAAAAACAGCAGCCTGCCAGAAAGCATTGCTCTCCTAAAGTGCAGGAACAAGTCACATGACATGGGGCAGCTGGGAAACTGACAAAATGTCTAGCCCCGTGTCAGATTTCAAAATTGAATACAAAAAAAATCTGTTTGCTCTTTTGAGAAATGGATTTCAGTGCAGAATTCTGCTGGAGTAGCACTATTAACTGATGTGTTTTGAAAAAAACATGTTTTCCGATGACAGGATCCCTTTAAGATATAATTTCACATCAGAAAACACCTCTCCTCCAACAGGTTTTGGGGAAAAAATACAATGCTAGACGTACAATGACATCTGTTTCTGTACCACTAAATCTTGGATAAAAGACATTCTGAATATTTCATGACACATAAATCTTCCCCATTTGGGGCCATTTATAACCTTTTAGCTTTCCCCACTTCCTCCTATGGTGTTATCGCCTTTAATAGGATTGTCAATGTTCTCCTTGCAGATATTCACCGCCTTACCGCCTTTTACGCTGGGAATCTGTGAGCGAACTTGCAGCCAAGACAGTATGCTAAGGTTTCCCCAGCTCTACAAGATCACACAGAATGCAGATGGATTTAACACACGGGTAAGTGGGAGAAAACTGCTGTTTCAGACAGTAACTTGTGGTGCTCTATGACTTCTCATATAGAAAATAGACCCAAACATCAGGCTCAATTTATCCAGTTGGTAAGTACAGATTAAAGGTATTCTGTCTAGGGATGCACCGAATCCAGGATTGGGTTTGGGATTCAGCCAAGATTCGGGCTTTTTCAGCAGGATTCAGCCGAATCCTTCTGCATGGCCGAACGGAATCAGAATCCTAATTTGCATATGCAAATTAGGGGCAGGATGGAAATCACATGACTTTTTGTCACAAAACAAGGAAGTAAAATACGTTTTTCAAAAGAGAAAACTGATTTTTTTTATATTTAATTTTAAAATCTGACATGGGGCTAGACATGTTTTCAGTTTCCCAGGTGCCCTCAGTCATGTGACTAATGCTCTGATAAACTTCAGCCATTCTTTAATTCTACACTGCAAGTTGGAGTGATATCACCCCCTTCCCTGTCAGCCTCTCAACGGAACAACCAGATAACAGCTCCCTGACTCCTGCATTGCTAGGTGTAGGTATGAAAATAGTACTCAATAGTAAGTTGCAGTTATGTAAAAATCCAAGTCCCACCACAACTCCTCCAGTTACACTGAGTAGGAGAAAAAATATCTTAACTGAAAACAGTTCCATTGTTAAGTGCTGGCACAGGATCAGGAAAAATGACCTGAGTTGGCTGCCTACATACCAATATTAAAGGGATGGCTGCATACATACCAATATTAAAGGGGTGATTCACCTTTAAGTTAACTTTTAGAATGTTAAAGAATGGCCAAATCTAAGCAACTTTTTAATTGGTCTTTATTATTTATTTTTTTATAGTTTATTTACCTTCTTCTTCTGACTCTTTCCAGCTTTCAAATGGGGCTCACTGACCCCATCTAAAAAACAAATGCTCTGTAAGGCTACACATTTATTGTTATTGCTATTTTTTATTACTCATCTTTCTATTCAAACCTATCATGTTAATATTCCAGTCTCTTATTCAAATCAATGCATGGTTGCTAGGGTAATGTGGACCCTAGCAACCAGATTGTTGGTTCAGAAATACAATTGTATATGGTAGAGTGAATTATTTGTAATTTAAACAGTTTAATTTAGAAATAAAAACCTCACTGTACAAACTGAGACAGAATCCCTTTAAATGTAGACATTTACATTATAGACTTAAATTAATTGTGCAGACCTTGTGATACCAGGGACATGCAGCAAAATAAAAGATGCCTGAAATAAATCCACCTACATTGTAAATGTGATGCCCCATAAGAACACATTTTTTAGCTCATCCTCAAAAAAACCCCATAAATTTTAGAAATGTCCAGATATTTTTTAAGAAGAGAATATTTTTCTTCTGCCATTAATGTGTTCACTTATGCCTGAAGATAAAGTCCAATCATAAGGTATAATGCCTTTAAACAATAATTAACTTTGTTTCACTACTATTGAAGTCTTGTGTGCGACGGGTATTTCCTGGTACAGGTATGGGACCTGTTATCCAGAATGATCAGGACATGTTATCCAGAATGATCAGGACCTGGGGTTTTCTCCATACATATAGGGGCAGATGTATCAAGGGTTAATTAACCCTCGATATTCGACTGCCGAATTAAAATCCTTCGACTTCGAATATCGAAAGTCGAAGGATTTTGCGCAATTCGTTCGATTGAACGATCAAAGGAATAATCGTTCGATCGAATGATTAAATCCTTCAAATCGAACAATTCGAAGGATTTTAATCCATCGATCGAAGGATTATCCTTCGATCATAAAATTGTTAGCAAGCCTATGGGGACCTTCTAACATTGGCCTCGGTAGGTTTTAGGTGGCGAACTAGGGGGTCGAAGAAATTTTTAAAGAGACAGTACTTCGACTATCGAATAGTCGAACAATTTTTAGTTTGAATCGTTCGATTCGAAGGTCGTAGTCGAAGGTCGAAGTAGCCAATTCGATGGTCGAAGTAGCCAAAAAAAACATTCGAAAATCAAACTATTTTTCCTCTATTCCTTCACTCGAACTTAGTGAATGGGCCCTAAGTCTAATAGAAAATCATTTAAACTTTAATTAAACCCAATAGGCTGATTTTGCTTCCAATAAGGATTAATTATATCTTAGTTGGGATCAAGTACAATTTACTGTTTTATTATTACTGAGAAAAAGAAAAGAATAATGGAGTCTATGGGAGATGACCATTCTGTAATTCGGATAACGGGTTTCCGGATAACGGATCCTATACTTGTACTCACAAAACTCTCTTTACTTTATTGTGGCAAAACACAGCTTTCCTGTCTTGCTTTATGGCAGGGATTTTAGATGCATACTAAAGGGCAGATGTGTTTTTTCGGTTCACAATTTATTTTGAGGATGTAGCAGAGTCAGGTGCTACCTGCTGACTGTCTGGGTCTGATTAGCCTCGGGTGGCTAATCAGTTGTCCTTAAAACCCAGGTTGGTCAGTCTCTCAGGAGGTCTGAATAAAGGTGGCCATACATGGGCAGATTGAAGCTTTAGATGAATTCAGGCAGTTTATCTGCCTGTGTATGGGGGGGGGGCTTCCGACAGGTCTTCCCGATCTATATCTTTCCACAATATAGATCGGGAAGGTTTAATTTTTCCGGCGATCAACCCGTCGGAGCCCATAGCTCCTCGTTGTAATCCGATCGTAAGTATTAACCCACTATAGCCCTGCCGTTGGTGGGCATATAGGGGAGGCCAACTTTAAAGAGACACAGAGAGAGAGAGAGAGGTCTGGCAACCAAACATATAGAAGTCTATGTATATGTACACACACAGAGTTACCTGCTCAGAAGTCTGTAATTTTGCTGCCATTGTCAAAAAATGGCATTGATGACATTTTTTTTCCTGTGATTTATGTGAATAGCAGCAAAACTGTGAATCTGCCTTTTAGAAATCCGAGCCAAGCTGGGCATGCATGAACCAGTATAAACTGCTACTTTGGCCCCTCGAATATACTACCAACATGCAGGGGTGGATTTATCAAAAGTCGAGGGGAATTTTTTAATTTTGGAGCTATTTTTTGTGCACTTTGACTAGGGAATAGTTCAAATTCGATTCGAATTTGAAAAAAAAAATTTGAAAATTTGAATATCGAAATTTATCATGTACGACTTCGACCATTCGCCATCTTAGCCTATGGGGGACCTCCTAGAACCTATTTAGAGTCAATTGGTGGACATTGATTCGTACGATACTAATTTGGCCGAATATGGACCTATTCAATCGAAAACTGACCTATTCGGCCAAATATAAAACTTTGACTTAATTTCAGTCGGTCTTTTTGAATTAGAATTTTGAAGTTTTTCAAATTCGAAATTCAACCCTTGATCAATATGCCCCACAATGTCAGCAGCCTGGCCAAAAAATTGGAAATAAATATACCGGCTGGATTAGAAAGTACTATTAGCCGAGGACTGCATTGGTCCATTAATGTGATTGGCTCAACACATGGGCAGGCAAAGATCTCCAAACAAACTTCAATGTTTCACAAGTTACATCAGCATTAGTGATGGGCGAAAGATAAGTCAGCTTAGCTAAAAAGCAAACCAAACGACTGAACTGTTATTATACAAAAAAAATACAAAATGAGAACCTTTAATAGAGTGATAGTTATATGTTGACAGTATCCCCTTTAAAATGGCTCCTTATTAAAAGGAGAGAAAACGCAGAAGGAAATTTACATGCCCCCCCCCCCGTTGTTTCTCTTTGAAAGCAGGAAACTCAGCGCAGGGATAAACATAACAATAAGCATTTGTTTGGAATTAGACAAGTGTTGATGGCTGCCTGTGTAATTCCCTTCCTTTCTTTTCCCTTAGGTTTTCTGGGGTCACTGCATCAACGCCTTGATCCACTCTGTAATTCTCTTCTGGTTTCCACTGAAAATGCTTGAACACGGTAAGTCGCTCATAATTTCACATGTCAGCGCGGAGCACAAAGCATCATGGTCTGGCCGGCGGAGCCATGTATTTAGTGAAGATTAAAGCAGGCAGAGTGCAGAGCTATGGATTGACAGAAAAATACAGAATATTATGTCACTTTTTACTAATTTGCATGATTTAAAAGTTTTTTTTTTTTTTGCTTTTTGGCTTTCTGTTGGTTCTTACATTACTAACTTGCAACTTCCTTTTCTATTATAGCTGAAATCTATATTATAATAATAATTTCTGCTAGAAATATTATAGGCCTTATTATATATATTATACCCTACATTGTGTGACTTACTGTAGGCCCGCATAGACCTGCAGCTCCTCTCTCTAACACAGTGCTGACTGCATTAGTCACCAATGTATTAATAAGGGGTGGGTAGGGGCTGGCACAAAGACATCCCCCCCTTTCACCCCAGGAGGGCCGTTCCTGCCATGAGTCAAGGAGAGCACCTTGCCTCGGGTGGCAGTGAACGGCCAGTTACAAGGTGCAGCAAAAAGCTGCCCCCTGTAACTTTAAGAGCCGTATTTCTCGTCTTTTAACCGGAAATTCGGCTCTGCTAGTGCAGAAAGCGCAGTACGCGCTCCTTGCACTAGCGATGCGGCCCCTTTTGACGCGCTCCGTCGCTAAACTTTTAAGCGCGGAGAAGGGGGCAGCATCGAGGTTGCTGCCTCATGGTTCGCCCCTGCACCCCAGTGGTTTTGATCTGGACATCCTGGGTCACAACTGCCTGTCTGGATTTCCAAATTAGAAAATCTTGACAGGACTGTGCACCGATTGACGTGGCATTCATCCAATCAGCAATCTTGATGTCGTAGAACGACACCTAATGTCATAACTATACCCCTAAAAGGCACCCACTCCTCCCCCTGACATCACTTGCCCCGCCTCTGATGTCATCTCCACTGCCTTCTACCCGCACTGGGTGCATTTTTGACCCGGCGCTCAGAGACCAGCAACCCCAGGGTTGCTCTATGCACCTCACTTGCACCCCCTGGGGTAAGTACTGTAAATAACCCCTATATATATATATATATGTAATAATTAGGGATGCACCGAATCCAGGATTCGCCTCAGGATTCAGCCAGTATTCGGCCTTTTTCAGCAGGATTTGGATTTGGCCAAACCGAATCCGGAGGGAAATCACATGACTTTTTGTCACAAAACAAGGAAGTAAAAAATGTTTCCCTTCTCACCCTTAATTTGCATATGCAAATTAGTATTAGTTTGGTATTTGGCTGAATCATTCGCGAAGGATTCAGGGTTTGGCCGAATCCAAAATAGTGGATTCAGTGCATCCCTAGTTATAAGATTGTGTCATACTGGTTTACATTTTATAGAATCACTAGGAGAAACAACAGTAAAACAACAGCAAAAACACACAAACAAAAAACACTTCCGTCCAGAGTCTAGCTGTGCTCTGCACTTAGCACAAGATCGGAACACCACTAGGTGGCGAGCATATCAGCCAGCGCTTGCCGAATCCCCCTAATTTGCAAGCCTAATGATACAAGATAGGGGGCATGCCTACATATCTCCCCCTGCTCTCTCCACATGAGTATATATATATATATAGGGAATAATGTAACCTCTCTTGCAAGTCAGAGGGGAGTTTCATGATTATATATATATATGGTTATATTTATAACCTCTTTGTGTTATTCTTCTTGCTAAAATGGCTTTTGTAGGAACATATAATTGTAGATAAAACCAAAACAACAGTTGTCAGGAAGATATACAGTGAAAGCCACACTTTTTTTTTGAAAACGTAACTTTTTGGATTGCAGTCAAGGCCATAAATCAAACCCACTTAATGATGAGATTTTCACCACATTCCTGAGTGTGTCTAATTGTAAATGCAATAAATCACTGCGGGAGTTGCCAGCGCTTGACAGTGTACTGATGGAAAGTGATCTAGAACACAAACCCAGTAATATTTATGCCACGGTGTTGTCATTATTTGGGTTCAGATGAATAATAACTTGAACAAACAGATCTGCCGTCACGGCCAGAAGAGGAGGTTTGTCAAAACATAATGGCTTCATATAAAAAAAGCATATGAATTGATTTAATGTTTTGTAGGAATGTGGAATTGACAGATCATACACTGTCTGGCCTCTCTCACACTTGCCTCAAAGGATGTTCACAGTTGTTTTTCAGATATGTGCAGTGTAATATTTCTTTGCACATAATCTGTTTTTGGAATATAACTGTATATGTGTAACTGCATTGCCTGGTAGAATGAAATGTATAATTCAGCTGTTGATATTCAGTGAATGGGTAAATCTCTGCAATCTCTAACAGATGGGCAGCAACGTGCTATGAACCTGCTAAAACCGGAGACTATCTTGGCTCAGAGAATTCTGAAGGCACTAGTACTACGTCTAGCAATCTTTTTGCATCTGGGGTCATGTTACATGTACCAGTATCAGAACAGATATACTTGCATAGTTCATGCATATGCTTGGGTGGGGCATCTAGTATCACATCTAATATCACTTTGCAGAGAACTTTGTGCAACATGCACGGGTAGGATGGAGCGATGTTCATTTGTAGGTACACTGTCCTCCACATGCTATAGACACTTCTCCAGACATAAACTGGAATGCATAGTCAAAAGCATAAAAACAGTTATTGAAGTGCACAACCTCTACAGTGTTGGAGTGGGATGTAAGGGGCCCACCAGAAATATTTAGGCCATAGGCCAACTCTTCACACTGTTTTCCTCCTCTTCTCACTCAACCTCTTTATTGTACTAGTCTCTCTTCTTTACCATGGAATATATCCTTCCATCTCTTTTTCCTAATTGTTTCCCTATAGAAATAGGGATTGACCATCAAATAAGCCACATAGTTAGCTCACTGGGTGTTCTCCTGGTATCTCTGTGGGCCAGCCCCAAATCTAGCCCCCTATGAGCTTAAGTAATATTATACAGACACCATATCTAGTCATAGGTACACTTTGGAACAAGTCCCTCAACATCAGATTGGGCTTGTACTAAGGAAAAAGTTGCAGAGCAATAAAGGGGTAAAGAGGTTGAATTAATGTGAAACTGAATAGATGTTTTAATTCCAAGCTTTTCAGCTTTTATTTTCTATTGGAAAAGTTGCCTTTATCAGACAGGGTGAAATTAAAATAACAAAGTCACTTGAGAATTTCTTGACCAGGGTTGAGAAGGCACTTAATCATCCTACCTGTTCTTCATTGTGACATCAAAGTGTGCATGCTCTGTACAACACTATCCCTCCCGCTGGCAGGTATGGGTCAGGGTGACCAGCTGAATTGTACATCTTACAGTTGCTCTGTTCTGCACTGGCCCACCATATCACGAAGCCTAGCTAGATGCCAAGTCTTTAACAATGAAACTCTCAGCCCGTAGGTAAATACATTTTCTTTAACATTATGACCCCATATCAGCGGGGATGTGAAAGTGAAGAACATGGGAGATTAAACTAAAATAACTTAGCATGGCACTCAGAATTCCAGGAGAAACCCATACCCCACAAGTCTCAAATCCAAAGGCTTTTGAATAAGGGGACCCATACCTGTAATAAAGAAATGATTGTGATGATGGACATCAGGGACTGATTTATAACAATAAGGCAGCCATACCAAAACAATTTCCACCCTAACCAGCATTTCTAGATGTGTTTAGTATCTACTGTTCCTATTTCCAACTATGTGAAAATCTCCCTGCTAAGGCTATTCAGCCCTATTCTGTGTATTTTCACAATAAAACTGCTTATGTGTATTAGGTATGTGCTTGTGTATGCTGTTTAGCTTCTGTAATGAAACATGTCTATAAAGAAGCTGACTATACTCCAGTCTTTGTGCTTTAAAGGGATTCTGTCATGATTTTTATGGTGTAGTTTTTATTTCTAAATGATACTGTTTACACTGCAAATAATTCACTCTACAATATAAAATGTAATTCCTGAACCAACAAGTGTATTTTTTTTTAGTTGTAATATTGGTGTGTAGGTGCATCTCAGGTCATTTTGCCTGGTCATGTGCTTTCAGAAAAAGCCAGCACTTTAGGATGGAACTGCTTTCTGGCAGGCTGTTGTTTCTCCTACTCAATGTAACTGAAGGTGTGGTAGTGGGACCTGGATTTTAACTATTGAGTGCTGTTCTTAGATCTACCAGGCAGCTGTTATCTTGTGTTAGGGAGCTGCTGTTTGGTTACCTTCCCATTGTCCTGTTGTTAGGCTGCTGGGGGGGGGGGAAAGGAAGGGGGTGATATCACAGCAGTACAGCAGTAAAGAGTGACTGAAGTTTATCAGAGCACAAGTCACATGACTGGGGGCAGCAGGGAAACTGACAATATGTCTAGCCCCATGACAGATTTTAAAATTAAATAAAAAAAAAACTGTTTGCTCTTTTAAGAAATGCATTTCAGTGCAGAATTCTGCTGGAGCAGCACTATTAACTGATGTGTTTTGAAAAAAATGTTTTTCCCATGACAGTATCCCTTTAAAGATAAAAGTGACTTGGCATAGTTGAGGGACACAGTTGGTTAATACTGTTGATTACAACAAAGCTCTGAGAATCATCCTATTTCATCATAGTAATTATTGACACAAAAGACAAGCTCCTCAAATTCGCCTAGAGTTAAGCTCAATAGTATTACGTTTCAGTTATGACTGAAGGGCTTTAGGTGACTAAATGTTGGTAGATAACTTCAGCTTTATACCCGTGTGTCATGTGAATATACAATATTTATAAAAGGTGCATAAAGGTCGCTAGAAGATACCATAAAGGTGTTCAACGCATCAGGTTTCATGAAACCAAAAGTCAGTGTCAGTTTGATTGTGAAGATATGCATTTCACGCCTTGCTTGTTTGTGTTTTCTGCCTCTAAGGAACAATATCATGTTTCTGGAAAATAGTTATTTTATTGCAGGGTTGGCAATTTCCCAGGATGTCGATTCAAGAGTTCCACTAGAGGGTCAGAAATGGCTGCTGTTGTTTTCTTGCATAAAAGTACCTGTATGTGATCTGCGTCAGGTGAAAGTAGGAAGAGGCATTTACCCCCAGTCAGCTAAATGAAGCCAGAGCTTTCATTAATAGGACCTCATATGGGCAAACACACCAGTCCTGCACATAGTGGGGCCCCTAAGAGCAGCATATATAGGTTGAAGGACTGCGGATAGTACACAGTGGTGTAACTAGATATTACTGCGCCTCACAGCAAATTATTTTTCAGGCCCCCAAAATGTTGAGATTTACTTGTTTTATCCATACTAATTGAAACTGTATATAAATTAGGGCCTCATGGGGCCCCTATACCTCCTGGCCCACCAAGGTCTGCTTCCTCTATAGTTACGCCCCTGATAGTACATATAGTTTTGACAACAGAGCAAAATGGCGAAAGTTTAGAAAGATAGTATTGAGCAACCCGCAGCCTGTCAATTATTGTTTAAGTACAATTTCTAGCACTCTCCGGCAGCTGGAACTTAATATTGGCCATTCCTCAGAAGTACAGTAGGACGTGAGCAGCCAATGGCAAAAACAGTCCCCTGTCAGGTCCAGCAAGCTGCTACCATCCAATTTAATAGATGATGATCGTCTGCCATCCTACAATGCAAAGAACTGAGTAAAAAAAACCAGTGGCCCTGGTACTGTTCAGTAGAGTGATGGTAGTGCCGTCTCACCTTCTCTCCCAAGTGCTTAATGTGCATTATTTGATTTCCCTGTTTGAAAGTGGCGCCATGGGAGCTTTGAAAATGTATTTATATAACAAACTGCAGGGTGTTTTGCAGCTGTAGCAAAACTCACTGGAATAACCCCGGGCCGGTGTAGTTTTCTGCTGATAAGAGCACCGGCCCGGGGTTTCAGGTAAGTCAATACAATCACTTGGGGGTGCCTATTTGGCATCCTCAAGTGTGAAACAACTTTCCTTCTCCTTTAAGGACATATAATACTCTGTACATACATATCTGGCTTGCTATTGCTGGAACATACCCAGCAGTTTGTTATAAACTGTAGGTACTTTGTCTTATCTTTTCTCCAAAGTTACCGGGGCAATGTATGAAAGCCACTGTCAAGAAGCTGATTTAGTTGCCAATTTAGTTAGCCAATGATGAACAAACATTCAGGAATCAGAGCTAAATATCAGCACTGTGAGGAGTGACCGTATATAGCTATGGGATCCATTGCCAAATAGTTCCTAATTACTGGAAGACCATCACCCATGGACCCAGTTTTAATCAATTAATTCAAATTTTTTAAAACGTTTTTTTTCCATGTATTAATAAAACAGTAGCTTGTACTTGATCTAAACTAAGATATAATTAATCCTTACTGGAGGCAAAACAATTCAGTTGGGTTTAAATTGTTTCTTAGTAGACTTGAGGTGTCAAGAGCAAAAGGATGGAAAGGTCTATTATCCAGAAAGCCCCAGGTCCTGAGCATTCTGGATAACAGGTCCCATTCCTGCTGGACAGGTTACCCTTCAAATTACATAAGCATCAAGACCACTTTTCTTCCAATGGTATGTAGTACTTTTGTCTTGTGGTGCAGAATTATTTTTGATACCATTGGCAGTTCAAGATCATTTGCATAAGCAATAAAGTAATATCATAGGCAGGCACCTGCACAGTAACAGCTGAAATGTTTCTTTATTGCACATGTAAATGTACCTAGGCTGCTGAAAGGTTTCCCTAGGAAATCCTTAAATTCTTAAAAATGTAGGCTCTGTGCCCCTTGGGCTCCAAGGTTAACCATTACATCCCCCCCCAGTAAATTACATTTTTGTTGTCCTTGAAGAAGAACTTTTGTGTTGGATGTTTTATACAGCTTATGGGAGTTTTGTTGGCCATACAGTGATTAGGACCTCAAAGTTGGTTTAAAGGAAATATATGCCCATTTTATAAGCATCGGATAAAGCCAGTACCTTTAAGGGCACGTTTATACAGATATGGGACCTGTTATCCAGAATTCTCAATACCTGGATTTCACCAGATAATGGGACCTTAAGTCTACTATAAAATCATGTAAGCAATAAATAAACCCAATAGGCTGGTTTTGCTTCCAATAAGGATTAATTATATCTTAGCTGGGACCAAGTACAAACGACTGTTAGTATTACAGAGAAAAAGGAAATCATTTTTAAAAATTTTGATAAAATGGAGCCTATGGGAAACGGCCTTTCTGTAATTTGGAGCTTTCTGGATAACCAATACCATACCTGTACTAGCATTTTCTGTCTATTCACACATCACTCCTGCTTTGTGGTTGTGCCTTTCTACATATGACTACCCAATTGTATTTGATGGTTGAAGCACTCCCCATATAGTTGTGTTATTGTTTCTTAAGCTGAACAGACCTAAAACACTATAAATATCTAGTATAATTAATCAATGATTACTCAGCAAGTCCAGTTGTTTTAGAATTACTTATACTCAGTGTCGGACTGGCCCACCGGGATACTAGAAAAACTCACGGTGGGTCCAGGGGTCAGTGGGCCTTTTGCTTCTAACCATTTGGCCTATTCTATGGTCATTTCCTATTTCTTTATGATATCAAAGAGGCTTAATAATGGAATAATATAGTATAGTATGTAGAGAAAAGATACTAGGAGAATAAAGAGGTTGAGTAAGGAGAGGAGGTATAGTAGTTTGGAAAGTGGGCCCTAAGCCTAAGGTTTTCTGGTGGGCCCCTGGCTTCCCAGTCCGACACTGCTTATACTAGATATACCATGACCTGGATGAATGAAAATCTTCATAGTCTAAATTTAGAACTATTTTGTTAATAAAGCATTTGTTTTTTTTAATTCTGAACTAGTAGACAAGAAATATTTGGGGGTTTTCTTTGTACAATTTATATTGTGTACTTGCAATTTATTATTATCCTGGGAGGTTGGAGAGTAAGGAAGTCTGGTGTGATTATATTATTCTCCTAATTATATGGTGTTTTCCAAGTCACAGAGGGGTTACGAAGGAGAGGACACATAGGCTTGGTAGCGGATGGGTTTTATCCCCAGGCTACCATCTGCTTGTCGGGGTGGAAGTAAAATGCCCTCATTGATATCTGGCCTGGTTTATCAATGGAAGTCCTCATGTGACATCTCACTATACAAACAAGCATGTTTTCATAAAATGCACGTTTCCCATTGATAAATCTCAGCCATGCTGATTAAGGAAGTTGAGTTAAAGCACTTGAAGCAGAAGTCTAATTGCTTGAAGCATGGCCAGGTTTAGCAGGAAAGAGAATGCTACTTTGTGTGTGTGTGTTTTTTATTAATCCATCTGCTTCTTGACACTTACTTGATCTCATTTTACTTTCGGTCCCTGGAGAAAAATGTCTTGAAGAGATTAGTAAAAGCGCGAGCGTGATTAGAACTGGGTCTGCAGAATGCGGGGCACCTTCAAAGGGAAAAAAGTCCGGCCCCTTTGGTGGGATATTGTGGCTACTATGTACAGAAACCTGAGCTTTGTCTCTTCCCCAAGCGTTCAGTGATGGATATCATGTTATGCAAAATACTCCATGCTTTGGCTTGTAGCAAATCTCTGATATATTCTTGGGATGCATCCGTTTAGAAAATATAAAGATTTGTTCAATTTTGCTTTTGTTTTGTTCATGTTTAAATACGTCAAAGCATCAGATTTAAAGGGATACTGTCATGGGGAAATTTTTTTTTCATGGGGCTAGACATATTGTCAATTTCCCAGCTGCCCCAAGTCATGTGACTTCTGCTCTGATAAACTTCAATCACTCTTTACTGCAAGTTGGAGTGATATCACCCCCTCCCTTTTCCCCCCAAGCAGTCAAACAAAAGAACAATGGAAAGGTAACCAGAAATCAGCTCCCTAACACAAGATAACAGCTGCCTGGTAGATCTAAGAACAACACTCAATAGTAAAAACCCATGTCCCACAGAGACTCCTTCATTTACATTGAGAAGGAAAAACAGCAGCCTGCCAGAAAGCCCCATGTCAGATTTCAATATTGAATATAAAAAAATCTGTTTGCTCTTTTGAGAAATGGATTTCAGTGCAGAATTCTGCTGGAGTAGCACTAATAACTGATGTGTTTTGAAAAAAACATGTTTTCCGATGACAGGATCCCTTTAAAAAAATAATAGCTTTTTCACGATTCACTCCTTTTAATCTTTTCTCATATATTAACCCAACCCATAACAAATAAATATTAGCTTTAATTAATAGACTCTGCATTCTGCCACTAGCTGGGGTATGCAAGTGACAACTAACACCCAAATATTTTTCTAAAATTCTTGGATAACTGCATTGCTGCAACTGTAAATATAATAAGAGGAAATGGAAGTATTCCCTGCTCCATATTCGTGTGTCTCTTTTCAAATTACTGTATATACAGGTATGGGATCTGTTATCCTCAGGACCAGGGGTTTTCTGGATCTTTCCGTAATTTGGATCTTCATACATTGTCTACTAGAAAATTATGTAAACATTAACTAAATCCAAGGAGCTGGTTTTATTCCAATAAGGATTACTTATATCTAAGTTGGGATCTAGTACAAGATACTGTTTTATTATTACAGAGAAAAGTTGAATCATTTTTTAAAAAAATGTATTATTTGGATAAAATGCAGTCTAAGGGGCAAATTCACTAAGATTCATAGTTGCGCCAGGCGTAACTTCGCCGCACTTCGCCAGGCGTAGTTTCGCTAGCGCTCCGCAAATTCACTAAAATCCGAAGTTGCGCTCAGGGGTAGCGTAAGGTTGCGAAGTTGCGCTAGTGTTGATTCACGAAGCGAAGTTACGCTAGCGATGGTTCATTTGCATACGGCGCCAAATTCAAATTTCAATGGAGGAATACGTACAATCACTACAAATGACTGGGAAACCTTCAAAACATCAAATAAAATTTTTATTTTGCCCTACATGTGCCCACTGTATAGTTAAATTGCCATGAGTTAGGAAATGTAGGGGGGAAGGAGGGGAGCCCCAAAAAATTTTTCAATCTTTTTCAGCCTATCACCCATAATATAGAAAAAATGCCAGCATTTTTTGGGACTTAGAAAAAATTTGAAATTTTTTTGAAGCAATCCCTATCTGCTCTATTGCGCTTCGCCTGGTCTGAGGTGCGAAGGAAGTCTAGCGTAAAAGGTAGCGTTCAGTACAATGCACGCATTAGTGAATTTGCGTAGTTATGTCCGTTGTGCAAATTCGCCAGGCGTAAGAGTGCAAAGTAACATTAGCAAATGTACGCCAGTGTTCAATAGTGAATTTGCGAAGTAACGAAAATGACCAACGCTAGTGAATTGACGCTAGCGTTAGGCGCTTCGGCGCTTAGTGAATTTGCCCCTAAGGGAGACAATCTTTTCGTAATTCAAAGCTTTCTGGGACAGGTTTCCAGATTAACAGATCCCATACCTTTATATAATAAAGTGTCCCTTAAATCCAATTCACAATTATTTATAGCAGGGTGTGGGGCAGCTTTCTCCATTGGAAAAGTATTGGTGCTTGTTGTGCTATGTATGGAATAAGGTAGCTCCAAATATTATATATTGTGGATTGGATCATAGACATAAAGGAGAGTGTATTACCACAGGTCATATGGTGCTCTCTTTACTTGTATAGGATGTCTAGGGGCATATTTACCAATGAAAGCATTTTTGCTCCTTTTATACACTTTAATAACAATAACCCCTAAACCCTATACAATTGAATAGAGAACTGGTAAGCTTTTATATACTCACTCTTTGAAAGATATACCCCAAATTGTTCCATTGTCCACCATTACCCATTTCTTTAATAAACGCAAATGTTGAGTGGTCATTTCTAAAGCCCTCAAGAAGTGCCTCTTTGGCATATATGGCAATTGCCTAAACTTGCTTGTTGTGTTTTGTGCTATTACCTTTCATTGTTAACCTTCTCCTCCAGATAAACTACAAAACCTTAGCCTCCATAGACTTATGAATGTCAAGATTTGAGTATATGGCAATAGAATGCATATAAGGGGCCATAACCCAAGCATTAAAATTATAATTTTTTAATCGGCATAAGAGGGAGTAGAACATACAAAAGTTTGCTGTAAGTGTAAAGAAGAAGTTGAAAAGGAAGTCCCAACCATGTCATTTTGTTATCAAGCAACATGGAAAGATTGAACCACCCATATAAATGAATCTTTAGGGCAATGGCAGATATAGCTAGTTGTCACCCTCGGGAGATTGACTTTCCCGGTGGTGACAGATTGTTCAATAAAACCTTCTTTTGTAGAGGAATGAGGATTGGTGCATAAAGAAATGCTTTACATGTGGTGCTCTGGCTTCATCAAGGGAAGGCATTTTTTAGCAATGAAGCCGGATCACCACATGTTAAGTTTTTTTCATGTGTCAATCCCCATTCTGAAGGTATTTTTGCATACTTTATTGCCCATGAGTGTGTCAATCTCCTGCAGACAACAAATAACTGTTGTCAGACAATTTCAGTTCAAACCCTCTTAGATGTCCAAACTTTGGTCAAGAGTTCAAGACGCCTTAGTTTCTAAAAAGGTTACAGATACAGAAAAACATGGCTGTATCGGATATAGTTGACCTTCCAGTTGGGCTGTCAGGGCTTGTGGTCCATTTAGGGCTTGTTATGTTATGTCCATAGTTCTTTATAAAAACTTGGAATACACACATTAAAGTAAAATTTATTTTTTAATTGCCCGTCAGTAATATACATGGGTATGCTGCGAAAGTTAAGTTTAAGTTGTCAGTTATGGCCTGTTATACATGTAGGTGGTTGATCAAGATGTCACTTTGGGGGTAACTTAAGGTCCCCATACACAAGTAGATATAAGATGCCAACAGATTAAGTTGGCAGCTTATTGGGCAGTGTATGGGGCACTCCGACAGGCTTCCCCAATCGATATCTGGGCAAAAGTTGGCTGGGTAGGTTTAAAAATCTCTTCAGATTGAGGATCACATTGGTTTGTTTATGTGGTCCCAGATCTGACCGCCCATATTCTCATTGTTGTGATCGGCCCAACGATCGAAACAGCCCAATATAGCCCATCTCAAGGGCAACTCGCCAAATGAGCAGATCGCTGTATGTATGCCCAGATTTACTCAGGACAGGGTACAAAGTAAAAAAATGGCCTCAATCTGCCATGCTTTTTGCACCTTTTTGCCCTGCCTTAAACTTCAAAACATTGCCACAGGTCCCTGTATTCCAAAGTCGCTGAACTATTTTGCACAGGGTGGTATTAAGCTTGATGCTGGCCCTGCAAATATGAACATAATTGGGATTCACAAATTTTCAGAGCACCCCAAAGTACCTCAGACCTGACCAGGTCCGGACTGAGAACTAAAATAGGCCCTGGCATTTCAGGTACACAGAGGCCCAATCAGCCCCCACCAGCCCACTAAATAGTGACTTTCTATGGGACCTTATAGCAGCCCCTCTGGTATTTGCCAGAACCCACAGATTGCCAGTCCGGGCCTGGACCTGACCCTCCTATCAAATTTTTTGAGGCTCCCTATGGGGCCAGCCCAATAGTTAAGGTACTTCTGCTGTATAAGATGATGGTCTTACTATATCAGCCTCCAATATATTTCTACTAAATTTCCCAGTTTTATTTGGTGGCACTGAAATATGTTCACAATGTATGTATTTTATAATCCCAGGGGTCACCTGTGATTTATATTCAGCATGTATGAGTCTGACCATTTTCTTTTCATTGCAATTCCTATGTGAAACAAGATTTTATGGGTCTAACTTAGATATCACAATCCGTTACCTGTAAAATAACTATGATTCCCCCAGGTCTGTATACTTGGCAGAACATTTTATTGAAGCTTCTGCACTAAAGTATAAAAGGGGGAAATATAACCTATTTATAAGGAGGTTTTTTTAAACTTTCACTTTGGTTTCCTATAAATATTTAGTTAGGCATATGGGCAGAAGTTTCTCCTGCTACTCTTGCTATGCCCATATTGTGTGTTCATCATTTAATTATATAGCACTCACAGGTTATACAGAGCTTTACAATTATGGTACTATGAGCAAAAATACTAAACATACTTAAAGGCTGCACAATACCTAGTTGCCAATGATTCCTTTAGGGCAGAGACACACTCAGATTCGGGGAGATTAGTCGCCCAGCAACAAATCTTTTCTTCTTCGGGGCGACTAATCTCCCCGAACTGCCTCCCGCCGGCTACAATGTAAATCGCCGGCAGGGTGGCAATCGGTGAGCTTCATTTTCCGAAGTTGCCTCATTAGGAAACTTCAGATGACTTCGGAAAAGGAATCGGAGCTTTAGATTCTAGCTGGCAGGAGGCAGTTCGGGGAGATAAGTCGCCCCGAAGAAGAGGCGGGTTATCAACGGGCGACTAAATCTTCCCGAATCTGAGCATGTGTCTCTGCCCATACAGTGACAGAAGCAGTATAGAATGATAATACTTGTACTTGTTGGGCACTTCTTATATGGCACTAGTAACAAAGATGCCCTGGAAATTAAGTTAAGTTATTGGCAGCTGTGTCCAATGGCATAGGAGGAACAGCCTAATATTAAAGGGCAGTATCACAGAGGGTTATGCATAAACACGGGCAAAGTTCGTCCAAGTCTTGTAGCACATAGGAACCAATAAGCAGTTAACTGGTCTAGTGATGTAAGAAAGATTGACGCAGACCCTGCTAATCCTTGGGGACCGAGGATTCAGCTGCATCTACCTCTGGTGAGGCACAGATTGCACCCTGTCTTAGGTCAAAGCATCTTGGCCCTGGCCAAAACAGGTGTTAGGCAGGGCCAGAAATATGGGTAAGCAGAAGAGGCACGTGCCTAGGGCACAATGTTGTTGGGGGCGACAGGCACGTTCTCTAGTGGGCCTACCCCTAGTTCCCCAAACTTCTCCCCACTTGCTCACCAATGTGTGACGGGTTGGGTAGATGGAAGCCCCTTGCCTTGGGCACCTCAGTGCCTTGGTCCAGCTTAAATGGTTGATTATTAAAGTTATTAGACATGTAGAAATAACTTTTTTTTGTATTATTCCCCTTGCCTGTTGTTGTTGGTCACAATAATTTCACACCATTAAAAGGCATGTAATTATCATCACTTTCTTCACAGATTCAATGGAATATTTGCTTTAAAGACACCTGTCACCCAATAAAATTGTGGGCTAATAGTCGTTTTTTTTAAACTATTGTTTCCACCAACCACAGCCCACACCTCTGGTGGGGAAACAATTTTGGGGTGACAGGTGCCCTTTAACTTATTAACCAGTGCTAATCTTTAAGCCTTTGTTATCAGCTGCAAAATAAAGCTTCCTTCCATATAATTAGAAAAAAATTCGGTACCAATTTTCTGAACTTTGCAATTCTTTACTAACTGAACCCTAATACTGTGTTTTCTTTTCAGATGCCGTGTTTACCAACGGACAGGTTACAGACTATTTATTTGTTGGAAACATAGTTTACACTGTGAGTACACCGACCTTGTAAAGCCTATATTCTCCCTGCTTTAGCTATTCAAGGTTTCTAAAGTCTTGTTATCTTATTGGTATTCGCAGTACGTTGTGGTGACAGTCTGTTTGAAAGCTGGTTTGGAGACCACGGCATGGACAAAGGTAAGTGGCCAATGTTGCTCATTTTTACTTGAAAAGTATAGCGAGATATAACAAGTGTGGCATGTACATTGACATAACTACAATTTAGCATTGTGAGCTGGGCCTCTGATCTATTTTTTATTTTGTACCCTTGTGTTGTTTATTATTTTTTAATTTTTTTTTTAATAATGAAGATGATCATGATTAGTATAATAATTATGTTTCATCAAATTGAGTCTGACCCAGTATGTTGCATATTGGTTGGACAATATTATTGTATGGCACATGCAGTGCAGTGTAGATATAAAGGCTTATTATGGGGTTCATTATTATACAATGGGTACGGCACAATGACAGTGATCCTAAACCACACAATTTTCCTATTTCAGTTCAGTCACCTGGCAGTTTGGGGCAGCATGCTGATGTGGCTGGTATTTTTTGGAGCCTATTCTGCGATCTGGCCAATTATTCCCATTGCTCCTGATATGCTTGGACAGGTAAGTGGCATAATACAGAGGAAAAAAATTATATTGAAGTCTAAAAATGGACGTTCATATACGTATATAAAGAACACAAGACCCATGAATATTCTTTAAATTATATTCTTATAATCAGTGATTAGTGATATCATCAGTTATAATCGGCACTTGTGATCGGCACTAGTGATGTAATTTTTGTTTCCCTGAAACGTGTATTATAATAAATAATGTATCCCCCGCTTGTAAAATATAAGAATATTAGTAGTCACCTCTGACTTCTCTTACCTGTATGAAAGCACTTGGCTTCCAGTCTCATAATCTAATGGAACTCCTTGCTGACTTTAATATTTTATATTTTAAAAGAGGGGTATATTTTTGCCTATACATCTATATGTGTATACATTTATAGAACATGATAAGTTTTAACTGATAGTGGCGAGAGAGGAGGTGGCAAGTGGAGGCATGGGAGGTGGGGAATGGGGGGAAGGGAGGTGGTGAGTGGGGGGGATGGGAGGTGGTGAGTGGGGGGATGGGAGGTGGTGAGTGGGGGGATGGGAGGTGGTGAGTGGGAGGTTGGGAGAGGAGCGGGAGGAGAAGGTGGTGAGTTAGCGGGGAGAGGTGGGAAGCCAGGGGGAGAGAACTACGATTGCAGGGGTTTTCCAGAATCTTGTGACCTGGTTCTTTATACTGTAGCTTATACAACATACACATACTAACTATAGTTTGAAGACCTAAGCCTTCCTTTGTATGCCTTTCACATTCTTACTTTCCTTAAACCCCAATTCCATTTTTATAGTTACCATTTTAAACATACAACACAAATTTAGAACTTGTAGACAACCCATTGGTGGTTTGTCAGTGGTTCCTCCCACTCTGTTACTCGCCAGAAATTTATTGGAAGATGCCAATAGCTGATACAGGAAGGGTGAGGAGAGACAGTCTAAGGAAGAACCTCTTTCCTCCTAAAATGGTTTTACCTTACTTAGGTGACTCTGCTGCACTGTATCCCGGTTGCATGATCTACCTCCGAAGAAGGCTTGGGGGTTAAAGGTAGGGATGCACTGAATCCTTCGCGAAAGATTTGGCCGAATACTGAACCGAATCCAAATCCTAATTTGCATATGCAAATTAGGGGTGGTAAGAGGAGAACATTTCTACTTCCTTGTTTTGTGACAAGTCACGCGATTTCCCTCCCCGCCCCTAATTTGCATATGCAAGTTAGGATTTGGTTCGGCAGGGCAGAAGGATTCGGCCGAATCCGAATTCTGTTGAAAAAGGCCGAATCCTGGCCTAATCCCAAACTGAATCCTGTATTCGGTGCATCCCTAGTTAAAGGAGAACTAAAGCTTTACTAAAGAAGTAGCTATAGATGTTGCACATTATGTTTTGGGTTTCTGAACCAGCCCAAGGCAACCACAGCCCTTTAGCAGTAAAGATCTGTATCTCCAAAGATGCCCCAGTAGCTCCCCATCTTCTTTTCTGCTGATTCACTGCACATGCTCTGTGCTGCTGTCACTTACTGAGTTTAGGGACCCACTCACAATATACAGTAAACATAGAATGGAAATGTCACAATATTAGGCTGATTAGTAATTAATACAGATAATTACTACATGGCAGCACAGAAACCAGTGCAATTAGCATCAGAATTTAATAATCAGCCCTGTAGCATCATCTTATATTACAGACCAACCTCATTTTCTGCTGGATAATTAGTGACGAGCCCTAAGCTTATCTTCTCAACAGCTGCTCAGAGCCCACTGAGCATGTGAGTGTCACAGACACTTTCCAAGATGGTGACCCCCTGTGACAAGTTTGAAGTCCTGGATCATTGCTGCAATTGACAGGCTGAAACTTTAGGCTGGTGCAATAAGTTCAGTATATAAAATATGACATTTTTAGCCATATTCATTTTTAGAGTTTAGTTCTCCTTTAAGTGCCTTTGAAAGTATTTTAGTATATAGACATACACTTGTATATATTTTTATCATGGCTTAAGCATCAGCATCATTATATTTATATTGATTATTGTATTCCTTCCTCTGGTCAACAGGCACAATTCCGCAGCAAAAAGGGTTAAGTGAAACGTCCCTGTAAATATCCTTTTCTTTCCCGCAACTGTAAATCCTCCTGAGAGTGAAGGATAATGGCTTTGCCTCACTACTATCATTTAATTATTTTTTGTATAACCAGTTCATTAATTTTCTCATTTTCCAAATATGATAACACCCTCCATTCAGCAATATCTTTTCAACAGGGATTATTAAAGTCACTTTAATTAGCTTTATGCAAACTGATGTACTTGCGTGAAGTTCATGCTGCTTCTGGCTTGACCAAGCACAATTCCAGGGTAGGCTCCTCATGTAAACATGTTTGGTTATAAACAAAGAACAGCTGCAGAATTTAGCATCATCTGCATGCAGCGCATCCTTTGAAGGGCACTCTTGTATTATTGCATTTAAAGTGGCAGGTTTGGAAAATGGTAACATAGTAACATAGTAAGTTAGGTTGAAAAAAGACAAACACGTCCATCAAGTTCAACCTTTTACGGTAACTGTTTTTAACCTGCTAACTAACTGTAGTTTTGGGCAGTTGGGTTAGTGGTAGTTGACCATGCAACTTCTGGTTAAAGAGTGGGAACAACAGGTTAGAAACAAGTCTGAAGTTGTATGTACAGTATGTCACTTTATTACTGCCCCCTCAACTTTTTACACTATTATTATATTTACAGGGCATGTAAAGGCAAAAAAATAAAATCCCATTTTTACTTTCTTTAATGAAAAAGAACCCTATCTCCAATATACTTTAATTAAAAAATGTGTATCGTTTTTATAAGAAACCTGACTGTATGCAGTGAAATTCTCCCTTCATTTACTGCTGTGGATAGGAATTGTCAGATGGTCCCTAACTGCTGAGCAGGGAAACAATCATACTTATGAACAGCAGGGGGAGCCCCCACCTTACTTCCCAGCAATGCAGAACTCAAGCAGCTTTGTTTATGATCATCCCTAAGCAGCGCAGACCACACTGAGCATGTGCACAGTCTTGGTCTTGCAAAGATGTTTAACAAAGTTACAAGATGGTGACCCCCTGTAGCCAACTTTGAAAGCATAAATTATTTGTTTTATTAGGCTTGTGGTGCAGTAAGTTCATGTTTATGTTTAGTATACAAAATACAGCATTTCTAGCCTTATTCTATTTTAGACTTTACATGTCCTTTAAATATGTGTTATCTGGTAAATCTGGTTTTTGTACTACATAAAACCCTGGCAAAATACTGCCACTAAAGTCCCAGAATTGTTCCAATCCCTACTCATCATGACTTTATCCCACACGCTGACATCATCATCCTGTCCCTAATGGTCATCACCCACCCTCTGATGTCATTCATCCTGCCTTCGAGACTCCATGGTCCAGATTACAAGTGGCAGCCCTACTCTGTAATATTACCATAAAGCAAGACAGGGCCTCTGCTGATTTTCCTGAAAGGAAATAGGAGTCACATGAATACCAAGAAATGCGTCTCCATATTTTATTTTAACAAAGTAATTAAATTTATTTAATAAATCAACCCAACTTGTACAGGTATGGGATTCCTCATAAACCCTAAATCCAAAAAGCTCCAATTATGGGTAGGGCATTTCCAGTAGACTCAATTTTATCTAATTAATTAACATTTTTATAAATGATTTCCTTTTTCTCTCTGTAATAATAAAACATTAGCTTGTACTTGATCCAAACAAAGTTATAATTAATCCTTATTGGAGACAAAACCAGCCTATTGGATGTTCAAATGATTTTGGTAGGCTTAAGGGGCAGGCCACACTGGGCGTTTTGGGGAGATTTGGTCGCCTCGTTTTTGCGGCGACCAATCTCCCCAAACGCCTTCCCTCACTCTGCACCGGCTAAAATGAAAAAAAAAAACGCCAGCGCTAATAACACGCGGAGATTCGTTTTCCGAAGTCGCCCGAAGTTTCAGATGACTTCGGGCATCTTCGGAAAACGAATCGCCGCATGTGATTTGCCCCGGCGTTTTTTTTTTTTTCATTTTAGCGAACGCAGAGTGAGGGAAGGCGTTTGGGGAGATTGGTCACCGCAAAAACAAGGCGATTAGTCGCCAGGCGACCAAATGTCCCCAAAACGCCCAGTGCGGCCTGACCCTAAAGGGGTTGTTCGTCTTCAAATAACTAGTTGTTTTCAGATAGATCACCAGAAATAACAACTTTTTCCAATGACTTTCCCTTTTTCTAATATTGAATTGTAAAGTGTAATTTTTCACCTTCTCAAGCAGCTTTGGGAGGGAAGGGGGGTCATCGACCCTGTAAACTGTTCTAAATGTATACATTTAGTTGATACATTTATTATCTTTGTCCCTGTTGAGCAGAATCCCTGGCTTTCATTACAGGCAGCTGTTAGAATTGATACAATAGTTTCTAATACTGAGAAGCGGCTGAGAAATGGATCAACTAAATGTTGCAAAATTGTAACCTGAATTACAGAGCTATCAGACTCAAGCTCCAGAGACATGAACATTGAATTTTAAATTTATATTTTGGAAAAACAGTAAAAAAATAAATAATGGAAAGTCATTGAAAAAAGTCTTTATTTCTGGGGAACAATCAACTGAAAAAAAACAAAAAAACAACTGAATTGAAAAAAGTGTTTTGAACGTGAACAACCCCTTTAAGTTATGCAGATCCAAATTATGGAAAGCCCTAGACCCTAAGCATTCTGGATAACAGGTCCCATACCTGTACATATAAGCGTCATTGGCTAAACCAAGTGCATAGCTCCGCTAGTGACCTAACAACTCATTGGCCAATAATGCTCTTGTTCTGCCTTTGGGAAAGATCTGCCCTGTGTTAAACCTAGATCAATGAATGATCAGTTTAAATACATGTAGCGATGGGATAATGAGAGCTTTGAAGCAAGTGAACACTAGTAGAGACCGCTCGGCAGCTGCCCTCTGTCAAAATTCCTTGGGACTGAGTGTTTTTATGAAGATATTTGGCACTTCTCATGCCCTTTCTTAGCGGCTCTTGCTATAGGGTATCCTGAGAAGAATGCCTGTATGTGTGTGACTAGTGTGCATACCATGTTTTGTGGGCTTGGACACACTGGCCAGCTGCAAACCTGCTTTATTTCCGGTGCCGAGTGTGTACAAACTGCTCTATAACCCATCCACTTGCTGTCAGGTCTATCAGATGTCACGCAGTTCACGATCTCGAAAAAAAATGCCTTTTAGCAACCTGTTCATGAAAGTCACTTTCCTAGTCGGGGAAGTGGGGGGATATTGTGTATATATTTCTAAGCGGTTGTGGTAGAGTAGGCATAACAAAGCATCATTACCATTGGAATTTGTGCCCTGGGGCTCCAGTACAACATGTGCATCGAAATATCTTTCCAAATGTCTGTCAAACCTTGCGTTTTTTTAAAGGCGCCCTTTGATTTATTGATTTGATGGCATGCGTATACTGCAGAGCTTTGTACAGGGGCTTAAAACTGTCAAACATAGGTAAAAACACTGCTTAATTGAGAAAAAACAGAAATATGTCGAGCTGGGTAACTGAAAAAAATATTAATGGCAACAACACTAAGAATTTGCTTTATCTAACCTGGCTATGGAGCCTTATAACATCCCACCAAGCTCACATTTTTCATGTATTTGTCTTTTACTATATATGGACATCATAATTGTTGGTACAAAACAGTGGATACTGTCACTTAGGAACGATATTGCCATTAATAAAGGACTTGATTGTGTCAGAATTGCAAGTGCATTGCTATGTATTATATACTGGCACATGCTAGTTAAATATACCCTCAACTTCATTTAATGGACCAAAATCTGTGTTAAATCAGGTTTGTACGAGAGAGAGAGAGAAGTAAAAGGTGGATCTCATATGTCTACCATGATATGTGGCAATGTTTATGGCCAGGTTTTTACACTTTAAGACCTTTGTGTACCTTATGTACAATGTGTGGGTACTGGTTATTGCTTCAAGGCTTATGCGCCACTAATTTAAAAGCGCCACATCCAGGATAAAGTTTGGGACTTGGCTAAATCCCAGCACTGGTTTTGAATTTAAATTCTGACAAATTTTCACATTTTCAGGCAAACTGAATCCAACGTCATAATATTATATAATGTTATGGGATCCCCCAGGCCAGCAGTGAAAGGGGGTACTTTACACGACTTAGGAAGGGGCAGCCTTTCCCCCGTAAGTGACATGGCCAAGTGGTTTTCAGGGATCAGCTCTAAAACCATCTCTCCCACCAACCTATTAATTGCTCAGCGCTGGAATTTTCTTTGGGAGCCCAGTTCAGGAAGGTAAGTTGGATAAACGTATACATTTGCACTAGGGTTGTCACCTTTTAACTCCCTTCGGGTCGGGGATTGGGCGATGACGTCATATGGAAATAATGGAGACCCTGGGCAGGGAATGGGGCGGATTGGGTGTGGAATTAGGCCGGGAAATGGGCAGGGAATAGGCAGATTTGTACATTTAATGGGTTACTGTCAGCGGAGAGGGTCAGGGAAAGGAGGGATTATAGAGTGTTCCAAATATATTGGCAATTACATTGCTGGTGAATTCATAATTCCAGCCCTAGCTGTAGCTTGTAATTTCTCAACTGGGCCAGTGAAATACAGGCCGGGTGACTACCATAATTTGCATGCGTGCTGTTTTGGGGGCTTAGGCCTAGAGGTTATTTAGGGTGGATCTCGATACAATGTGCTCTCTGCAGGTGTGGAACCCGCAAGGTTGTTACAATTGGTTACCAGATACTTCCTCACGTGACCTCACTGGGTTGGGTAGCCGACATGACAGGTATCCAATAGGTGGTGTGTGCTAAGTAAAGCTCCCCATAGACACGACGATTCTTCTTGCCGAACGACCGATTTTAGGAAAGCCCGACCAATCCTTCGAAATTATCGTGCGGTTAGTGGGATTCGAACGATCGTACATCTTACGATGTTTTGGCCGACATCTGTCAGGAAATTGATTGGCCAGGTCAACAAAATCTTTGTCGGTCCCATTACAATCTATCTATGTTTGCAGGGCCAAGCAGGCAGCTCCCCTTTGCTTTCCTGGCAAATTGGTCTTTCTAGTTGATGGTAAATTCGTACGATCGTTCTGAGAAGATCGTGGTCTCACGATCAGGATCTGATCTTTTAGAAATCTCAACATCTGTGGCCAGCTTAATAGTGGCAAGTTTCTTTTACTTTTTCTATTATTGTAAGTTATGTTATTTATGTTTATCTAGTAATTAAAGCTATTGCCTTCTTTATCTCAAAACCTGGATGGTGATTGGGAAGAATTCCTGTACTACAAGGTAGCCTTAAGGTGCCCATACACTGAGAGATCCGCTCGTTTGGCAATGTCGCCAAACGAGCGGATCTCCCTCCGATATGCCCACCTTGAGGTGGGCAATATCGGGCTGATCCGATCGTGGGTCCTAGGGCCCAACGATCGGATCCTAACGATGCCTTAACGGGCGGTCGGATCGCGGGACCGCATCAACGAATAGATGCGGCCAGATCTTGATCGGTGAAGCCCGTCGGGGGCCCCTATACACGGGCCAATAAGCTGCCGACACGGTCTGTCGGCAGCTTTTATCGGCCCGTGTATGTCCACCTTTAGGTGGGTTAAATTATGCTACACTGGTGCTGCCAATGTCATGAACTGTGCAAAGGAAATTGGCAAATTTTTGGTAATGCAGTTTTATTGATTGTCTAAATTTGAATATGTTGAAGTTAGGTTTGTTGATTTGGCAAGATCTGTTGTTGAAGGTTGGTGTATTTGTCTAAATTCAAATATTGTGGCTTTTGTTCCTATCTTGTAATTTTGCTTGTGTAGTGCCGGAGATACGGTAAGTAAGTGGGAAAGTGCAGTATCGCCATACATTTCAAAGAAAAGGCCTAATTATACCAAGATTTGGACATTTCCAGAGGAAAAAACAAACAGTATAGGAAGAAACTTCCTGTCTGCAAAAACTTCTATCCTCAGTAGGCCTATTCCATTAAGTATTCCAGAATTTCTTCCAGCGTATGCACAGAAAACTATTGAAGCATATGTTTGTAGGCAGAGAAAATAATTTCCCAGCTCTGCGTTCAATCGTGCCCTTTGTTATCCACCTCAAGAAACTGCCCGGCAGTCACACATTGGTTACTTTGGAAGGAGGTGAAGTTTTTTCTATCACATGTGTTTCCAGGAGATAAGGTAACGGCACAGCCGCAATCTGCAGTGATAACAAGTGACAGATGTGAGCAGATATGTTCAAGCTGGCAAAGCTAAAAACCAAATTCCTGAATGAATAAGCTGTTTTATACATTTCTGTTTTACAGTAGCTGAATATGTATCATTACTGTAACTGGAATCAAACAGATGTGAGGCAGGGCAAGATGTGGGTTTTATACTCCATTGTTCAGAAGCTGTATGTTGTGGTTGGGTTACTTCCAGTTTGTGCACCTCTGCTGTAGCGCCTTCCAAAAGTACACCAGCAGTCACCCCAATATTATCAAGGGCCCTTCCTCTAGTCATGGGATCCGATTGCCTAATTCACTTAAACTTTGTTCAAGAAATGTAATTGCTGTTCAGATGGAGGATTTGGTCAGTATACAGCCATGTTGATGTATAAGGTTTGGGGACATGTATCTGTATAGAGAAGAGTAAAAGAACTGAGAGCTAGCTTGTGCCACCTCAAATTGACCTTAATTGAAACCATCTTTGCCTGCGAATCAGGCGATTTACATTAAAGTCAATGGGAGGTGGTGTGGCCACTTTCCACAACACCTTTGGGGGCATATTTACATAGGGTCGAATGTCGAGGGTTAATTACCCTCGATATTCGACTGCCGAATGTAAATCCTTCGACATCGAAGTCGAAGGATTTAGCGCAAATAGTTTGATCGAACGAAAAATCGTTAGATTGAACGATTAAATCATTCGAATTGTTCGATTCGAAGGATTTTAATCCATCGATAGAACGATTTTTCTTTGACCTAAAAATTGATAGAAAGCCTATGGGGACCTTCCCCATAGGCTAACATGGCACCTCGGTAGGTTTTAGGGGGTCGAAGTTTTTTTAAAGAGACAGTACTTCGACTATCGAATAGTCGAACGATTTTTAGTTCGAATCGTTCGATTCGTAGTCAAAGGTCGAAGTAGCCAATTCGATGGTCGAAGTAGCCAAAAAAACCATTCGAAATTCGAAGTTTTTTTTTATTCTATTCCTTCACTCGAACTAAGTAAATGGGCCCCTAGATGTCTTGGTCGAAAGGTTTTGACTGTTTAATCATGGACCATGTTGGGAAAGATATTTCACAGAAAAATTTTGAATTGCGACAAATTTACAGATAACTTATCTAAGACTTTAGCAAGAAACAAAGGTAGACATACACCCCTTTCAAAGACATTTTTTTAAAAACATTTGGAAAATGTGTCTGCAAATTTGTCACGATTGCAACATGTTTATGGAATTTGTTGTACCCACAGCATTTTCAGTGACATTGTTTCTCTGTATCTGCCATGAAAATGTTGCGCAACAGGCTTGCTAAATTATTTGGCATTTTTGTGGTACAATAAGGGGCCGATTCACTAAGGGTCGAATATCGAGGGTTAATTAACCCTCGATATTCGACTGGGAATTAAAAAGATTTAGCACAGATAGTACGATCGAACAATCAAAGGATTATTCCTTCGATCGAACGATTAAATCCTTCGAATCGTTCGATTCGAAGGATTTTAATCCAACGATCGAAGGAATATCCTTCGATCAAAAAAATTTAGGAAAGCCTATGGGGACCTTCCCCATAGGCTAACATTGACTTCGGTAGCTTTTAGATGGCGAACTAGGGGGTCGAAGTTTTTTTTAAAGAGACAGTACTTCGACTATCGAATGGTCGAATAGTCTAACGATTTTTAGTTCGAATCCTTCGATTCGAAGTAGTAGTCGAAGGTCGAAGTAGCCCATTCGATGGTTGAAGTATCCCAAAAAACACTTCGAAATTCGAAGTTTTTTTACTTCGAATCCTTCACTCGAAGTTAGGGAATCAGCCCCTAAGACTTTTGAAAATTCAAAATCAGTGGTGTAAATTGACAGCGCCAGCCCCCTAACAGCCACCCCTACTGTGCCCAAGACCTGATGGCACTGGTCCACTGACACTTGTTTGCATTGGGCAGGGATGTTTGAGGTTGGAGGGGGAACAGACTACTATACAGTGCCCCCCCCCAACAATCTCAGGGTCTGCCATGTTGTTGTTTCACCATAACAACTGCTGCTGTGGATTTGTCGTGCTTATAAAACGTTCAATATTTGGTAGGGATGCACCGAATCCACTATTTTGGATTAGGCCGAACCCCGAATCCTTCACGAAAGATTTGGCTAATTACCGAACTGAATCCTAATTTGCATATGCAAGTTAGGGGTGGGAAGGGAAAAACATTTTTTACTTCCTTGTTTTGTGACAAAAAGGCACTCGATTTCCCTCCCTGTCCCTAATTTGCATATGCAAATTAGGATTCGGATTCGGTTCAGCCTGGCAGAAGGATTTGGCCGAATCCAAATCCTGCTGAAAAAGGCCGAATCCCGAACCGAATCCTGGATTCGTTGCATCCCTACTATTTGGATAATTACACCTTTAGAATTGCACTACCAACACTTGCATGGACTTCCCCTGTGTTCACATGGAACACAAACACCAATAAATCTACAAATCCAGATTTTTTTCCCTCTAGATATGTTAAGAAGGCAAGTGTGTTCCTGTTAATCTATCAAATCAATCTCATGAACGTTTCTCTTGTCAGTCAATTGAGTGCATATTCTGTTTCTCCTGGGGCAAATCAAACCATGTGTTTGGTGTTCCTTTCCCTTTCACATTGAATCCCAGGCTATGTTTTCACAAAGCTAAACAGCTTTTTCCTTCAGGCGGAATGAAAGTGTTACAATTGCATGTCTCAGATTTTCTACTTCTAAAAGGAAAAATCCAATTACCAGTGTGAGAAACACTAGCATGTCATTTCAGCCCTAACTCATAGTTATATTCCGGAACTCCAGGTACTTGTTTTAAAGTGGTTTTGTTATGTATCTGAGTTACTTTGACCTCTCTGCAGTGTAAAGGTGCAGATCCGCCTTGATGCAATGCTCAGCCACCATACACAACTCGATGATTGACTGCAGTTCTTTCTCTGCTCTTTTCATTTTAAACTAACGTAAGCATGGGAGCCTATCAGCTCTTCTCAGGGTTGACATTTAATCATTGTTAAAGCTATAGGACTCTTTAATGTTACAATGCGTCTTACATGTCAGTGTTACCTTTAAACCAGCAATCCCCAATCAGTGACTTGTGAGGAACATGTTGCTCACCATCTCCTTGGATACTGCTCCCAGTGTCCTTAAACCAGGTGCTTATTTTTGAATTCCTGGCTTCAAAGCAAAATTTGGTTGAATAAAAACCAGGCGAACAGCCAAAAAGGGCCTCTTGTAGGCTGGCAGTCCATAGATGGCTACCAAGTTGTCAATCACATCCATTTTTGGCACCCACAGGAACTTTTTTCATGCTTGTGGTGCTCATGGATGAAAAAGATTGGGGACCCCTGTTCTAAACTTTGCACTCATGTGCACACAAAGAAATTGTTCTGACATAAAACACAAAACAAATTTTGCACAAAACAAATTTTGTATCTGCTCATATAATGCAAAATTTGCACAGATCTGACTACCACAGTTTGGGGGGGAAAACTTTAGGGGTGATTTTTTTGATCCCCTGTGGCACAAGTGCTTGCTTAGCAAGCATTCCCCCCCCCCCCAGAGAAAGCTGAGCTCTGCTTCTTTTCAATCTTTCTCGAGTAGCAGAGTACAGTGTTCGGAGCACAGACAAGCCCTGTCAATACCATCTGCCATAGACCTCTTCCTAACTTGTGCATCTGAATGGGTTAGATGGTTGTAGAGGAAACACCCCTGCCAGTCCCTCTTGGATAGAGCACTGCCAAACATAGGCAGTGCTCTATTAAAGGGGTTTGCTGCTCCAAAATGGAGCACAGAACACTGTGGCCATTCTTCAAAAGAACATTGTAGTGTGCAAGCCACAAAAAAATGGCTGATTGAGGCCTTTTTTATTTGCAGTTTGCAGGGCAGCGTAGATGACCCCCACTTGTACACATGGCCTAAAAAAGATGAATGGTAACATTTTAAAAACACTAAATTGTGGTATTACTGTTGTGCCCATCATACTATGCCGATATGGATTTAAAGGTGCTAAGCAGGGGTATGACATACATATATATTTTTTTAAGTGTGGGTTTTATTTTTTTAAATTTGGATGTCCTCCTTATGTACTACTTGTGGTGCAAGTTTTTCTTACTGTACTTGTGTATTTTTGCGCTTTGTTCTTATGCGTGCAGGCATAAAGCCTTCTTTTCCGAGAATCCCCGCTCCAAAGAATTTCAGATCCCATGAATATATATTAAGACAAACATTTGTAGACAATAATGAGTGTAATATAGTGCGGCAGTTCATCATCAGCTATGATTAAGTGCAGGGGCACGTTTGGATGATGGTTTGTGTTCTGTGCACGAGTTTATGGTTATTTATGCAGACAGTCCAATAGAGAGTCAGTGAAACACCTTGAGATTTTGAAACTAACATAATTGCAATCAAAAATTTTTATAAATTCCCAGTGAGAAGAATAAGTAAGTTTGTTTAAAAAATGTTTCTCTATTTGGTTTGCTAGAATTTTCAGATCACAAGACAGAGGGGCTTATTTAATTAAGTGCAAATTTTCACCTGATTTTTATTTTTGTGTCGAACTGTATTTTTGTGGCTTCATTGCATGTTAAACTAAAATCGTAATAATTATAAATGTAATGTATGATATGTAGCTGGCATAAATGGTTTGCATAATCACACCACCTTTATAGTAGTATTTTACCAACTGGGCCTGGCATAATTGCTTTAGGCAAAAAAAACTTTTCTCCCGGACAGCCCGGTTTTTGGAAGGGCTGTCTGGGTGAAAACTGCCTGTCCGGATTTCCAAAGTAGGAGGTCACAATGGGTCAGATTCAGTTCAGAGAGAAGAAAAGTTAATCTCATTGTTTATTACATGAAAACTCACAAAATTCAATTCGAAGAGAATAAACTTTTCTCCTAATTCACTTTCTTTTTTTTACCCATAGAACTCTGCTGTCAAGCTAAGTGGGACCCTTTTTATGTTACCTGGAGTGCCACAGTTTTATGCCACTCACCACATTTTAGAACGTTGGTATTAAGATAATTTTCGCAGTGTAAAGCCTATTCACTACCCAAAATAACTGCTGCTCATGGTCCAGGGAACCATATCCTATATATACATGATTCATTACTATTTGCCAAAGTCATCACTTGAGTGGCACCATAACTAATCAATAGCCCAGGGATTACGGGGCCTAAACACACTACCGTGAGGCTGGTATCAAGTCGTAGGAAAATGCTAGTACAGGTATGGGATCTGTTATCCAGGTTTTACAGATAAAGGGTCTTTCTGTTATTTGGATCTCCGTAAATAAAAGTTTGAATCCCGGAGCTGTGGTGTCCCCAAAATCCAGCAATCAGGTAGGCTCTCCTCCGCCCTTGTAAAACACTCTTCAAATATTAATTGCTGTATCCCTCAAAAACCAAAGTTTATCGAGGGGGAGATAACAAATAATAATATAGTGTAGTACTTATAAAATTCAAATTTCACCCTTGTTATTTATGACTCTATATCAATAGTGCATTTGTTAACCACTTTATACTTTCTTTGTGAAAATTATTTAACACAACAATCAGTGATTGAATATAATACACTTTATAACCGTGAATTCATAAAAGCCCAACAATTGGCATTAAAGGAAAACTATACCCCCAAAATGAATACTTAAAGCGATTCTGACACGTTCCTATAAAAATCATAGGAACGTGTCAGTATGAAGAAAATGCTGCACATAAAATATTTCCTGCAAAGTCCCCCCCGCAAATCCGCCCCCAGCCCTGCGCACCTTTCTCAGCCGAATCGGTTCCTGCATTGACTGATCTTCCGGGTTGCTTCACTGATGCACGGCTGGGGGCGGAGCGATCCTTCCATAGGCTGAAGTCCAGTTGTGATATGTAATCGGCCAATGGAAGGATCGCGCCACCCCCAGCCCTGCGTCAGTGAAGCAACCCGGAAGATGTAGGAAACAGTTGAAGAGATTTAGTCAGCATTTCAATTCAGTTGAAGAGATCTTTTAGGTGGGTCGGAGGGTCGGGTGAGTGCGGGTTTGCTGGGCTGGGGCGGCTTTGCGGGGGGGCTTTGATGGGAAATATTTTGTGTGCAGCATTTTCTTCATACTGACACGTTCCTATGATTTTTATAGGAACTTGTCAGTATCACTTTAAGCAACATACGGCCGAACGCTCGAATTACCCGCGATATAGCCACGCAGTTTAGTGGCATATCGGGGAAAGATCCGCTCGTTTGGCGATGTCGCCAAACGAGCGGATCTTTAAGTCTATGGCCACCTTTACATTTGTTGTCAAACCGCATTGAAAAAAGTGTCCTGTGTGTTCCATATTGCGATTTCGGTTCCTCTGTGTCCCTTAGAGTCCAATGCGCATATCGGTAGCGTGCTTCCGCTAATTCAGAGCAAAGACGTCTTCGCTCTGAGAGGAAGCCAGTTTGGCGAAACGTGTCAGGTTATAAAGTGTATTATATTCAATCACGGATTGTTTCGTTAAATAAATTTTCACCGACATTTTGAATTTTATAAGTACTACACTATATAAACTTTCTGTTATCTCCCCCTCGATAAACTTTGGTTTTTGAAGGATACAGCAATTAATATTTGAAGAGGATTTGGATCTCCATACCTTAAGTCTACTAAAAAAAACATTTAAACATTAAATAAACCCAATAGGATTATTTTGCCACCAATAAGGATTACTTACAGTGGCGGAACTACCGGGGGAGCAGGGGGTGCGAGCGGGCCAGGGGCCCCCGGTAGACCGTGCGCCGCTGACAAATGAGGCCAAATTCGGGCGGGGCCCGGCTGTGCGTCACGCACCAGGGCCCGCCCCCCTCTAGTGACGCTTCTGATTACTTATATCTCAGTTGGGATCAAGTACAAGGTACTGTTTCATTATTACAGAGAAAAAGGAAATCATTTTTTACAATTTTAAATTATTTAATTAAAATGGAGTCTATGGGAGCCAATTTTCCAGATAACCCTATCCTATACCTGTGTACCAAAAATGAGTCTTATAACACACAATTGTTTTTGGTATAAGGAGGGGATATAAAAACATCTACTTTACAGTTGTTTGTTGAGCAGGAGGGACAGACCTCTGGTGCTAAATATTGACATAAAAGTAATCATTATTTCTCTTACTGGCTGACTAGTTTGCTCACAATCTACTAGTACTGCTGAAAGGATCCATCCAGCAAGGTTCACAAGTAATCATTGCTATTAATACTCACTTGACTAGTCTTCCCATATACTTACAACAACCATCAATGGAAATCTTTCTCTATTCAACTAAACCTATACAGGTATGGGATCCGTTATCTTGAAACCCATTATCCAGAAAGATAACTGAAGAAATGATGCACACCGATGTAAATAAAACTTGATTTTAATCCATAATTTAAAACAACATCGTCCTAACACATTTCGTATCTAGAAAAACATAATCATAGGCATTGATCATGATGCCTGTGATTGTCTTGGAGTCAAGACAATCCTTTTGAGTTTATGTAATGTTTAAATGATTTTTTAGACTTACTTTACAACAATACTCAAACAGGGTTGAGCACGTCACTTTATAAAACCGAAGGCACAAGAGAGTTATAAGGCAACGTGATATGCTAAGAAATAAGATTTACATTTACAGGATTTGGATTAAGCAATATTAGCACTGGCATGATCATTACAAGGCCATTTTTATTCCAAATCTATAAACAAAGACGGCAAAGTGTTTTGATTGGACTTCTCTTATGGTTAAGAAGCCCGCTGGGCAATCATTTCGCTTTACAACGGAGAACAAAGTCTGTGGCGCTTTATTACATTTGCTGGTTCAATAAAGTTGTAGAAGGGAGAATAAAATCCTCGCTATAGTCTGATTACACCCATATGCTTCCCTGGTGATTAAGTGTGGCTGAGTATGTATCCGAGCCTACACTGTACTAGTCTAAAGTATGGTACATGGTATCAGCCATTCAAGCCACGGCCAACAGATTGAACCTACAGATGTGACCCTCACCGTTATTTTTTGGAATCACGGGTTTAATTTACTATTTCGTTTAAACCTTGCTGGAAAATAATGTTAATCAGGAAAGCTGTGGGTGGTGGTTTTTTTATTCTTGGCCCAGCCTCTAGACTTTACACCTGCATATCGTTTTTTTTTAAAACGCTGGTTTTATTGGCTTTACTATTGCATATTTATAATGACTATTTTAAACATATATATGTGTGTGTGTGTATAAATATATATATACACATACAGGTATATGATCTGTTATCTGGAAGGTCTCTATCCAGAAAGCCTCAAAACACTTGAAGGCCGTCTCCCATAGACTCAATTTTAATAAACAAATTTGTGTATATGTATTTTTTTTTAATGATTTCCTTTTTCTCTGTAATAATAAATCAGCACCTTGTACTTGGCCCCAACTTAGATATAACTAATCCTTATTGGAGGTAAAGCGATTAAACTTTAAATGATATTTTTGTTGACTTAAGGTATGTGGAAAGTCCTTTTATCTATATATTTATTTATATATATATGCAGTTACGGCATTAAACACATATCTTTTTAGACCTCAATGCAAACTGCCTATACTGTATGTCAGGTGCAGGAGCCTGCAGATTGTGGCTGCTTTAAACCAGAGAACCAAGAGGCTTGGGGGTTATGGTGGAACTGGGGTAATTTTGCCCATGGTATATAACATATTATCAATACATAATATATTATTATATGACCTTGCTTGTTGCTTGCTATGGGTTACTTGAGTTTCACCTTTTCTTCTTTATAACTTCATATACTCAACATAGATGCTTATGAGGTTATGTAATAAGACTAGGGATGCACTGAATCCACTAATTTATGATTCTGCTGAATCTCGATGATGCTTTTATAATAGCTTACACAAAATGGCCGCTGCCCGTTTGCTGTGATTGTGGTTTCCAAAAGAAGAAAGGAAACAATATTTAAGTATTTTATATAGTGTAAGTAAAGTTTGTTAGGCCTAACAAGCACAATAAAATAGGATTTTGAATGATTTCTTAGGGTGACAGGTCCCCTTTAACTTGAATGTGACAAGAAAGGACAGTGGCTGTAATATAACATGTAATAAGGATAGGGAGAGAGGAATAAATGGACCAACCATTCATTAACCATCTAAAAATCAGATCAATCATGATTCAGTTGTCATTTTCTTGTAAGCAACTTAATTGACTGTAGTTGTGCTACTGACTCTGAAGAGCAAATGACACAACATTGTCTACCACCTAAGCAAGATTAGTTCTGGAGCCTTTGTCAATCCTCTTCATCATGGCCTCTCATTCTTATCATAACCCAGGCTTCTCCAATCTATTTCAGTTACAGCTGTCTCCGAATCTTAGAGGTCTATTTATGAAGCCTTGATTTTTTCTGGTCAATGTTTTAGGGGTTAAACTAAATTTTTTACAGGAAAAAAAAACCTCACATTTTCAGAGATTTATTATGCTCCAAAGCTGAATCTGAAAATACTCCAGCTAAAATCTGTCATGTATAAGTCAATGGCAGGTGTCCCTTTTACAATTTGAAGATGTTTCTTGCCTTCATGGTCTTCGAGGGTTTCAGGCCGGTTTTCATTCGATAATCCGAAAAAGTCAAGTTTGGTTTTTTTTACGGGTAAAGCTGGCCATGGATGTTGAGATTTTTAAAAGAGCAGATCATCATCGTGAGACCACGATTTTCTCGGAACAATCGTACAATCGTACGAATTGTCCATCAACTAAAAAGACCAATTTTCCAGGAAAACAAAGGGGAGCTGCCTGCTTGGCCCTGCAAACATAGATAGATTGCACTGGGACCGACAAAGATTTTTTAACCTGGCCGATCAATTTCCTGACAGATGTCGGCCGAAAAATCGTAAGATGTTCGATCGTTCGAATCCCACTAACCGCACGATAATTTCGAAGGATTGGTTGGACTTCCCTGAAATCGAGAAAACTTTGCGTCTATGGGGACCTTAAAACAACATTTTTTACAGGAAAAATTTTCAGAGATTTATTATGCTCCAAAGCTGAATCTGAAGATACTTCAGCTAAATGCTGTCAAAGTCATGTAAATGTCAATGGCAGAGTTTTTTGGGTGTCAAATCAAAAAAGTAGCACGATTCGAGCGTGATATCGTTGCATGATTTGATGCACGCTTTTGTCGCAAATTTTTCCCACACCAACTTTTTCAATCTGAAACCTTTTATAAATTTGGTCAATTTGTGGATGGGAGTTAGGTCGACTTTGTTTTTAATAAAAGAAAATGGGAAAAATTTGAGTCTTAGTAAATACCCCCTTAGTGTTATAGCGTTCTCATTCTCTCTGCAGAAGAAGTCTTAGGCAGGGTAAAGTGTTTTATATTAGAAATGCAAAAGAGAATTTGACAAGCCCTTTATTCTAGTATTATATCTCAAGCCAGGCTCTCTCTTTTTTGTGTTTTCAATCATCATGTATAAAGTAGAAAGAATTCACTTGGGTCTTAACAGATCCCTAATGAGCTGCGCAAATGATGCCGGACTAACAATGTCAGGCAAGCTGCTCTGTCTGTATGTAAAAGTCTGAATCAGAAACTTGTGTGGAGAAAAATTTCTGTTGCTTTACCATTATTTCGAGCAGCATTTATCTTCGTTGTTGAGACAGGTCAATGCATAATGAGACACAAGGAGGTAGTGTTTTGTACTTTAGGCAAAAACAGCCAGGTTGCCTTGGCCAACTTCAATCAGACAAACTTCCCGTTAAAATGATTAATTTCTGTTTATACAGTTATTAAAATGATTTTGGGAATATTAGAAAAATCTTGTGGTTTTCAGTAACAAGTTGCTACTTGACATTTTGACTGTTGGAAGGAAGTGTTCATCTCGAGCTGAAACATAATATGACTGGACATAGTGCCTTAACCTGCATTAACTCCCCAGGCATCCGATATCAGGAGACCACATGCTTATTTTGTCAGAACCAACTGTTTCTATCCCGTGTGTGTAATTACAACGTGTCATAATTTACTGCTCGACCAAGGAGAAATATGTCAGTCCATGCAAATACAAAGAGAAACAACAGCGGCAAAGGGCATTGCCCAGTTTAAAATGATGTTCATTAGTTCAGTCGAAGGAAGGAATGTGTGTAAATAAACCCTGGCAGCTGCAGGGGCTCCCATTTCTATGGCCTAAGACAGGAATTTAAGGGATAGAACATATGGCAGCTAAGAGTCTTCTGAAATAATAATTGTTCACCAACTGGAGCAGAACTGGTGAATGGGAGGCATGTTTGTGTCTGCTCCTCTATCAGAATATTGCACACCATCAGAATATTTCGGAATGTACACCTGCATCTGAGAAGGAACCTTTACCCCGATGAGGAATATATTCTTATTTACGATATATTCTTATATAATATTTGATTCATTTTTATATAAACTGCATTAAATGCATGAGAAAATCTCAACACAACATTCTGAATGCTGACAGGACAAACTATAATGATGTCCTACAAGCACATACAGGAATCGGATCCGCTATACAGAAATCCTTTATCCAGAAAGCTCGGAATTACGGGAAAGCCATCTCCGATAGACTCAACTTTAATCAAATAATTTTTTTTTTTTTTTAATTATTTGCTTTTTCTCTGTAATAATAAAACAGTACCTTGTACTTGATCTAAAATAAAATAAAATGAAGCTTTATTGTAGGCGAGCCAATGCTTATTAGGTTTATTCAGGGCTTTATTTATCAAAGTCAAAATTGATCTGACTATTTTAATGAAAAAAGTCCGACCAAATTAGAATCCCCGAGTGGATCCCGAGTGGATCTTATTTATTGTTTAAAAAAAAACAGGGAACAAGCACGAAAAAAATTTGCGAAAAATCCAAACCGCTCAATATTTTCAGACGTTTTACCAAAAAGTCAGAGTTTTGGCAGAAAGGCGCAAAATAGTCAGATTTTTGGGCTAATTCCAGCACAGACCGCAGAAACTACTAAATAGGTTAGACTCCTCTCCCATTGACTTATATAGAACCTCTGAGGGTCTGAGATGCCGGATTTTCGGATTTGGACTTTTCCCATTCTGGGGGTTTAATAAATCTAGAAAAAAAAATGTAACTAAAAATTTCGGATTTTATAGACATTTTTTTAGATAATTGTTGGCATTATAACCACCACAATGTTTAAATTATTTTAAACTTAGGGGCACATTTACTATGGGTCGAATATCGAGGGTTAATTAACACTCGATATTCGACTATCGAAGTAAAATCCTTCGACATCGAAGTCGAAGGATTTACCACATTTAGTTTGATCAAAGGAAAAAACGATTTGAAGGATTTTAATCCAACGATCAAACGATTTTCCTTCTATCAGAAATTACTTAGAAAGCCTATGGGGAACGAAGTAGGTAGTCAAAGTTTTTTTTAAAGAGACAGTACTTAGACTATCGAATAGTCGAACTATTTTTAGTTTGATTCAAAGTCGTGGTAGAAGTAGCCAATTCGATGGTCGAAGTAGCCAAAAAAAAACTTCGAAATTCGAAGTATTTTTCATTCTAATCCTTAAGTAACTGTGCCCCTTAAAGTATGGAGATCCAAATAACTGAAATACCCCATATCTGGAAAACCCTGGTCCCGAGCATAATGTATAAGAGGTCCCATACTTGTGTATGGAAACCAAAAAATATTTGTGCTGGAGATAATTTAGAGAAATTAAACTTGATGGACTTGTCTTGCTTCAAACTAAATTAAAGATATAACTGAAAATCTCTAGTTGGAGAATGCACTTTCCAATGTAATATAAACCCTGCTTATTTTCCTGTATTAGATTTTAGGCTTTTATCAGGGTCCAGTTGCTTTATATCAAAGTCAATAAAATCATTTTAGTCATCCTTCTGCATTTCCAAGATTTCTGACTTCAGATAAGTCCTCACTCTAAATGTCACCCTGGCTGCAGTCACGCTGGCCTTCTCATAATATGTAGGATAGCAAATAAGCATCAACTTCACATCTCACCCAAACTGACCTTCCTTCTAGGTCCCACATCTACCGCTTCGGATTCCCATGAGATTGGGAGTCCCAAATTAAGGATCTTAACATTATATTTCGGGGTTACACCACTGAGATTCTAGTTTTTTTTTAGGGAAGCTGTAGTACATTCTCTTGGGTGCTGGTTCAGATTCCTGGCTCAGACTTTCATATCAGGGGCGGATATATTTTAGTCCTGTGAATAGTGTGGAAGTGCAACAACAATGAGTAACTGGTGGCAACAATAAAGAAATCATGCCTGTCAGCTTTGTGGCTGAAATCATTGTTAGATTTAGATTTCCCTTGGGCATGCTAGCTTTTATGTATCGTGCTAAAGTGGAAAAATACGGTATGATTCTGTAATGCCTTGACGTGCCTCATTCAGACTGGGTTTTAGTCTAGTATCTAGCTTATTCGCCCATATCCTGTTCTATTGCCTTGTGTATTCAAGTATGTAACAACAAAAGCATGGTATACTAGCCATAAGAACACCGCCCATTATTGTCACACCTGCTGCCCTAAATCACTCAGGTTTCGGTTAGAATGAAAATGTTAAGCGGCTTAGCTTTCTGTTCTTCTGCTGTTGCTTCTCACAAAGCTCATAATGTTCATGTTGCACTTTAAGTTTCCAAAATAGATGTCATTGCTATACCTAATGGTGTTAACTGGATGGTTTTTGTCCTGTTTTTATATGCGTACAGACATTGGGTGATAAGGCCAATATATTCTGCATCAACCTAGTTAGCTTCCTTCCTTTGTATTATCATATACTTTATATATTGTTTCATAATTTATCCTGCCCGATACTATAGGATATAGGTAGCTTGACGGGCATAGAAATCAACTGCAGATACAGCCTGCTGTCTATGGTGAAGACTTAAAGCCATGGTTCACTCTTTGAAGCAAACTATAGATATAGGTGCTCCTACTGTTTGTTCTACAATTGCTGTGGTTGGATTCTAGCTTGCAGAGTCACTGCAACAGGCTAAAGAACTAAGAAGAAGAACTGAAAGATGTCTATGGAAAGAGGTGGTCAGCTAGGGCAGGGTCTCCAACCTTTTTTACCTATGAGCCACATTCAAATGTTAAAAGAATCAGGGAGCAACGCAAGCATGAAAATAATTCCAGTGGTTGGCTATTTGGTAGCTTCAATGTGGACTGGCAGACTACAGGAGGCTCTGACTTTTATGCAACCAAAACGTGCCTCCAAGCCAAAAATAACCAACTGCTTTGAGGCCGCTGCAAGCAACAGCCATGGGGTTGGTGAGTAACATGTTGCTCAGGAGCCACTGGTTGGGGAACACTAAGCTAGGACTTTTGTCTGGCCCGTCACCACAAGACCCCAGCTAAGGATAAGTGTATATGGTGTTAGAATTGCCAATTAATAAGGGAAACCATATCTGCTAGTATTCACGATCAGGCGTAATAGAGAATTGGTGTGTTATGTAATATTGGTGAGTCTTGATATACTGAAGAAGAATATAATCCCAGGACACTACAGAGCAGGGCATACACATATTTCCCTATTAAGTGATATGTTATATCTGAAGTGCCCACGTTGCTAGATCAAATGCTGTGGTCCAAATCATAGTGATATCTATTTGTCCTGCACCTCAAGACTCAAGTTCTCCTCAGTTGCTGTGTTTCCTTTAGTTCAAGTTTGCTCAAACTCAGTCCAGTCATTGGAACATGGCCTTGGTGCAAATGATTCCTGAGAACTCTATTTCTGGGCAAGCCTACGCATCTAGTTTCTTTTGAGATGATTTGGTTTGAGTTCTTTGTTAATGTATGTCAGTGATCCCCAACCAGTGGCTCACGAGCAATGTTACTCACCAACCCCTTGGCTGTTGCTCCCAGTGGCCTCAAAGCAGGTGATTTATTTTTTAATTCTAGGTTTTGTTGCATAAAAATCAGGTGTACTGCCAAACAGAGCCTTCTGTAGGCTACTAGTCTGCATGGGGCCACCAAATAGCCAATCACAGCCTGGAGACTTTTTTCATAGTTGTGAGACACATTTGAATGTGGCCCTGATGTACACAGTATTATGGTGGCCTGGAAGATACCTTTAGCACATGTTATACAGACAAGGTAATTGCCAATAGTGTGTGCCTGTGCATGGTAGGATAATACAATAATAATAAAGGAAAATCATTCTAATGTCAAGCGTTCAGCCTTGCACCCCAGCCTGTGGGCCAGGAGACAGCTCTTCTCTAGTGTCTACCCTTACATTGAATTCTATTCCTCGGAAATGAGTCAAGAAGTGATTTCTTAAGCAGTGCAGTGCATGGCTTGGCTCCGAAAGCTCCACACAAGCTGCATCCCCTAAGGCTGTGAATCTCTTAAATACAAACCATAGCACAATTTCCAGAGTCATAAATTTGAAAGCAAGAAAGATCCCTGAATGCTGCTGTGTTGCAAGGTGAATGTCCAGCACATCTTTTTTTCATTTTCCTTTCTTGTCCTTGCGGCTAATAATCATTGTAGTTACATCGTTGGACACATGTGATTGGTTACAGATGTGCCAAAAGCACTCACTTCATCAGGTTGAATTTAACCACTTGGATTCTGGGTACATATATGGCACTAACGCTTTGTTCCACCCTTGGAGACGGAGGCTGGGACCATTACTGTATAGGCCCATCACATTCTTGTGAGTCGCCTTTGTTCTTACCGTGCTGAAATCGTGGGATTATGAACACAGCTGGGCACATTTTTTTGTCTTGAGCAGCCTTTGAGGACTATTTTAAATCACATTACTTTCAACGTAGGATTTCAAATACACATTTGCCTCCAGCCTAAATTATATTTCAAAATTACTGGGCTCTCTTTTAAATGAAATAGCTGGGTTGCGTAGGTGTGAGACGGTTATCTATAAAGCATCCCCTGACATCATTTCTGGGTACATCGTTCTTTTGTCTGTATTTTTCCCAGTTGCAAGTAACACCTCAATGTAATATAATTTCTCTTATAAGTCTGCCTTCTGCCATTTGCAGACACAGTTGTATTTTATTCAGTAATTGTCTCAAATTTGGATTTTGAAAACCCTGGTACGCAAGAATCATGCCATGATTTGTGCAATTAGTTTATGACGTGATATGATGTCCAAAATAAATCAGAGTTGGAGTTGTGGAGTTGGAAGCAATTTAGGGTATCTGGAGTCAGAGTCGCCAAAAATGTTACGACTTCCAATAACTTAAAAAACAAGCACTGAAAATAATCAAACCAGATTTAAGAGCTTCTATGAAGGAGGATCTGGCAGAAGAAATTCTGTTTCTAAGAACAATACTTTAGTTAATTTTGGATACATTCAAGGGTATTATAGACAGATAGAAGGGATCTCTTTTCCATAAAAAGGATCAACGCACCAGAGCCCCTTCATTTAGACTAGAGGAACAGAACGTTCATTTGAAGCAGAGGACAGTGAGGTTAGTGAATGTCCTGCCGGGTGATGTTATGATGGCAGATTCTAATTAATGGCTTGGATGGTTTCTCGGACAAGCACGATACTATAGGTTATTGTGATACTAAAATCTACAATTAGGTTAGATATTGGTAAATGTAATTTATATATTAGAGTATATAGATAGGTATAAGTATGTGTATATACAGTGTGAGCACCGGGGTTTGTTTAGAGGGGTTGAACTTGACTTTGGTCTATATTTCAACCTAACTAACCCATGTAACTATGTAATTTCTCACCAAGTGACTGCCACCCCAAAAATGGGGTTACTCGCACTACATTATGACATCAGTAAAAAATTATCCTTTTCACTTTGGTCATTGCTACTTGTAGTAACAATCACAACCCCTCTAATTCCATAGTCTTAAAGGGATACTGTCATGGGGAAAAAAAATTTTTTCAAAATGAATCAGTTAATAGTGCTGCTCCAGCAGAATTCTGCACTGAAATCCATTTCTCAAAAGAGCAAACAGATTTTTTTATATTCAATTTTGAAATCTGACATGGGGCTAGACATATTGTCAATTTCCCAGCTGTCCCAAGTCATGTGACTTGTGCTCTGATAAACTTCAATCACTCTTTACTGCTGTACTGCAAGTTAGAGTGATATCACCCCCTCCCATTCCCCCCCAGCAGCCAAACAAAAGAACAATGAGAAGGTAACCAGATAACAGCTCCCTAACACAAGATAACAGTTGCCTGGTAGATCTAAGAACAACACTCAATAGTAAAAACCCATGTCCCACTGAGACACATTCAGTTACATTGAGAAGGAAAAACAGCAGCCTGCCAGAAAGCATTTCACTCCTAAAGTGCAGGCACAAGTCACATGACCAGGGGCAGCTGGGAAATTGACAAAATGTCTAGCCCCATGTCAGATTTCAAAATTGAATATAAAAAAATCTGTTTGCTCTTTTGAGAAATGGATTTCAGTGCATAATTCTGCTGGAGTAACACTATTAACTGATGCGTTTTGGAAAAAACATTTTTTACCGATGACAGGATCCCTTTAAGGTGTAAGGTGTACACCGTAGAAACATTAAGGATAGTGGGTCCTTCATTCGTGACTCTGACTACTCTATCGCAAGACAGTTGTAATCCCGATGATGACAGCTTCCCTTCAAATCACCCTCTTCCAGTCAATTGGAGTTATAGTCATGATGAGAAACTTACTACATAGATATCTGCATATCACAAGCATCCTTCTATATATATAGTGAAAGTCTGGAGCTTTGTGTTGTTCTCTTTAGATTTATTTTGATGTAAATTGCATCCAAGTTAACGGAAAGAAATTGAACTTAACAAGGAGAGAATAATTGGACATTACCTCCCTTCTCTTATTATGATGGTGCCAGAGGAGACTTCAGATTACACTGTAATTAGCTAAGATCTGCCCACAATGTCTATAACTGATTAAAGGACTGAGAAAAGGCTTCAGTCTTTCCTCCTTTCATTTCTGTGCACCTCAGTTCTGGAAGTATTTTTTAGGATTCTCTCATGCGCCACCCGTTTAAATTCTTCCTAAGCATCTGTTTTTCACTTTAAACAGTGTTATATTGGTAATTTATAGGACCGTCTTAATACGCTGGGCCTAGGTCATGACTGAGTGCTGTCTGGTTCTTTAAAGGTGTTTGATATTTGGTTCTGTGCTGAAAGCTTCAGAATTACAATCAAATACAAATGTGTTAGGGTTTAGTCTTTTGTTATCCCCGTTGAGTTGACTATATGCATATAATGCCATACAGAATTTACAGGCTTATAGCTCAACTTTTCTCTTTGGTGGCTCAGAATGCCAATAACCCTAAATGTCTATGCAATTTTTATGCATCTCCTGTATTTAGTTAATGTAATTTAGTTAAAGTAAAAGCAAATATTCAGCGGACTGAAGCATTGGGGGCCCACTGGCACTGCTACACAAAGGGTCCACCTGGTAGTCACCAGAGCCCTAACCCCCCCCCCCACGTCTCGCTAATCTCCATTTCTTTTAAACAGGGAGCGGGGTGGCCGATCAGGGAACCAGTTTGACCCTGCAAATATCTCAGAAGCCACTGGTGAACTTTGTCCAGTCTTCTCTTAACCTATTAGTCAACACTGAGCCTTCAAAATCTCTAACTATAACTAGTACTGTGCTGGTGGAACTGCCGATCCTTTTATTATAAATAGCTCTTCACATTCCTGACTATAATAACATGAAAGTGATAACATATTTACATTTTCCTAGTGAAAACTAAATACATATTTGTTAGCTAATTGTTTTTGTGGGATGTGACATGCCTTGGCCCCAGTAGGGAACCACATCTGTTACAGGCTTATCTTCTGTCTTTGGAAGCTGCCCATGGTTAATCTGTCAGTTGACATGTTTGTACATTCTAGCCTTTTGAGGATTTAAGAGGATAACAATGCTACACATGGTAAGCTCTCTCCTGACATCACACTTCTGTGGGGAGAGAAGCTGAACCCTTTCTCAGAAGCTGTGTAATATCCTAGAAATGACCTTTGTCTGGTCATGGAAGGACACTAGTGATGTGCGGGCCAGCCTGATACCTGCGGGTCGGGCGGGTTTGGGTCGGCCTCGCACCCCCATTTGTGGGTGAGCTCTTCTTCCTGCTCTCCCCTCCCTCTACCTTACACTTCCGGCTTCCGCTTGTATAGACATGCGCCTACTTGCCCCGCCCATTTTGTTACATCATCGGCAGGTCGACACTGGTCTATAAAAGGAACCCGGAAGTGGGCGCGGATGGAGGCAGGGGGGCTTCAGGTTGGGTGCAAGTTTTACCCGACCCGCACATCACTTTGGACACCTAACAGAGGGAAAACGTCATCTCTTTTAGGAAAGTCAAAGAATTATAAAATTTTTATACTTTTCTCAGTCACCAGCAAATGTACAAAAATACTAAAATCAGAAAAACTTGATTGCAACAAAAATCAGATTTCTTGTTAAAAAAAACCTTTAAAAAAAAAAAATCAGTTTTGAAAGTACACCTCCCATTGCTTTGATTGTAGCTCACCCCGGGCTTAGTTGCCAAACATTTTCATTCAAATTTATTCGACTGATGAATTTCAGAAATTCAAGTAAAAAATTGAAATCTAATTTTAATAATCTTGCCCCCATGAGTTATATAATGTTTGATGTCTGTGTAAATCAGATATCTTCCAACATGGTTCCTTGCAGCTCGTGTTAAATTAAAGCTGACAAATTCCATGGGGCAAATTCACTATAGGGTGAATTTTCACCAGCGACTGATTAGCCACACTTCTTGCCACTTTGCCAGGTGCAAGTGTGCTTCCAATACGCTAATTCACTAAAATGCGAAGTTGTGTTTCAGCAGCCGAACACTGGCGAATTTTCGCTAGCGTTACTTTGGCAGTGTGAGCGTTCATCTCTGCCTAGCAAAACTTTGTTAGTACTCTTACACTTAGGTCAATTTAAATTGGGCGGGTACATATAGGTCGTATGGACGTCTTCATTAGAGATGTTGGTGCAAATGCTTGAAGTGGCCACTTTTTATAACAAATGTCCAAGACACCATAATAAAGACAAAACAGATCCTCTATGTCCTAGACATGAGCCCACCCTAAAAAAAATGTGTCATGCCCCTCAAATGTCTGGAAAAAAATAAGATTGAGAAGGATGTACAGTAGCTCCATTTTATCCGTTCGCCTGGTATAAGGTGGCGAAGGAAACTCTGGCGGAAGAGGCAATGTTTAGTAAAATTCACACTGCAGTGTGGAGTAATGACCGTTCTCCAGATCGAAAGGTCGTCTGGTGATAGGGTGCGAATGTACACTAGTGACGGTCTCTTTCTCTAGCGATTTGTCCTCTACACCTGTTAGTAAATTGGTGATGTCCCTGCGAATGAGATTTCTGGCTAATTTACGCTAGCGGCGTCCACTTCGCTCTTTAGTAAATCTGCCCCAATGAACACCAATTGCAAATTGTCTCAGAATATCACTTTCTGCATTATACTAAAAGTTGATACAAAGGTGACAGCCCCTTTAACTTTTACCAACCATCTTTTGTGGCTAAGGTCCTCCTGTGAGACCCTGGCTCCACAGCAGATGCCCTCATTGTCCTACTTTTATATAGTACTTGTCCAAGTGAACTAGGGCTGAGGTAGGTAGGGTATAATTATAACATAATAGAATGTAGAACAGAGCTGAAAATCCTGACCTTCCAAGTGAATTTAATCCTCACAAGTCTTCTCAAGGGTTCCATAGACTTATTCGTATAACAGAGACAATGAATTTGCGGCAACTAAAATGCAAACTAAAAATGTACAATGACACTTCAGCTACAGCTCTGATTGGTCAAGTGCAAAAACCCCACAAAATGTTGCTTAGTTTCTCTACGGGATGGAAGAAACACATACACGTGATTTGTGAATTTCCCCAGCTGAACTGGCAAATGCAGTAATAAATTCACCCATGTAAACACTTGCAGGATATCACTGTTCCCGGTCCCAGCTAGAGAAAAGCTTGTGAGATTAAACAGACACTCATTCCATGTCATCATGGAGATAATGATCCAGCCCTGGTATTTCAGAAATTCTATTGTCCTTCACACCCTATTGTAACAATGAATAAGGTCTTACAAATGGATTATTATCTTCTAGATGACATGGAGTTTGTTGAGGTCTCGTTAGAGATCATAACAAATGACAACCTGTTTCTAACTTCTCACGTATTTAAAGTTGTTGTTGTAACACGAGATGACTCACACAGTTACCTGCACAAACTGCCTTAAGAAATACTAACACTTAATCTGTGCAGTGAATATTTAGCAGCTAGTGTGACCCCAGTATGTGCATACACCCATGTTGTCCACTTCCTGATGCACACCTATAGCGTGGTAAGCTTATATTGTGCGTCTGTTAGATATGTCCATCGGTATGGCAAAAAGGCAGTGAAGTTCTGCAGTTTCATATGCAACTTATGGAGGTTTCTTCTGCATGGAAAGTTTCTAGAGCAGGGGTACCCAACCTTTTTTACCCATAAGCCACACTCGAATGTAAAAAGAGTTGGAGAGTAACACAAGCATGTTAAATTTCCTGGAGGTGTCAAATAAGGGCTGTGGTTGGCCATTTGGTAGTCGCTATGTGAACTGGCAGCCTACAGGAGACTCTGTTTGGCAGTATACATGTTTTTATGCAACCAAAACTTGCCTCCAAGCCTGGAATTCAAAAATAAGCACCTGCTTTGAGGCCACTGGGAGCAACATCCAAGGGGTTGGTAAGCAACATGTTGATCGCAAGCCACTAGTTGGGGACCACTGTTCTAGAGGACCTGTACTAATTATAGTATGAATCAGAAAAGCTGCAGTACAAAACAATTTGTTTTCCATTAGAAGAAAAAGCAAGGGAATCACTGTGAATTAAAATACATAGACAAAATGTATAGCTGTCCCTGTACAAACAGGGTGTCGGCACCAAAAGCAGATTAAAGTGACTAATTTTCTGCTTATCAAACAGGCTCTACTTTTCCAATAAGGTACCCTTGAGACAACAGCATGTCAGACTGGCCAAAATATGAGTGGCCAGTGGTCATTTACTGGACACATTGAAAGGCAACAGTGGGTTGGACCTTCAGATGGGATAGTCCCACTCTATAAGGTTGGGCCTGTCATAATCTGGGAGTGGCATATATAACATTAATCAGGAATGTTGTTAAAGGGGAAATTGTTAAAACTAAAGATTTTGTCAGTTGTTCAAATGGAATCCAGTCTAGTAACTTGGTTCATAGGCTGTCAGATTTGCACCTGCCATGGTTCTCAGAAAGTAATGTTGCTGATAAATCAATCTAGATCTGATCACACAATACCCATTTGCACAGAAGTGTGTGCTTGAATGTTCCTCTACTTGAAGCTGTGTAGATGCCACTTTGGGATTTTGAGCCAGTTTCACTGTATCGGATTCCATTTTAAAAACTGATCTTGGATTGTAGTACTAGTAATAATGGCTATTTTCTTTCAAAAGCCATATTTTCAGTCTCTCAGTTTGCATTATTGCTGCTGGACCTGTTGTACAAAAACAGCTTTTTGCATGTAATGCATGTATCCATCAAAAGCATGCGTTGCTTTCCTTGTATCATATCTCTCAAAATCATTTCAGCTCCATTTAGCAGAAGCTGTAGGATACTTAATGTCCTCTCTGGGGGTTAGAAGACTAAGCCTGGCTTCTGCCTCTTCTGGAGAGCGAAGGTCAGTGAAGTTTATGGAATTACATGGCCAAGCCCAGCAAGTGAAAATTAATTAAAATAAATACAAGGGAGGAATTTTAAAAAACATTTAAGTTCCAATATCACCATCAAATTCAATCCCATCTAAATATTTTTCATCTTTACTTGCATTTTTAGAGCATCTATCTAGGGGCACATTTACTTAGCTTGAGTGAAGGAATAGAATAAAAAAATACTTCAAATTTCGAAGTATTCGACCATCGAATTGGCTACTTCGACCTTCGACTTCGAATTGAATGATTTGAACTAAAAATCGTTCGACCATTCGATAGTCGAAGTACTGTCTCTTTAAAAAAAACTTCGACCACCTACTCTGCCACCTAAAACCTACCGAGCATCAATGTTAGCCTATGGGGAAGGTCCCCATAGGCTTTCCTAGCTTTTTTTGATCGAAGGAAAATCGTTAGATCGATGGATTTTTCCATTGTACGAACGAAGGAAATGTGGTAAATCCTTCGACTTCGATATTCGAAGTCGAAGGATTTTACTTAGACGGTCAAATATCGAGAGTTCATTAACCCTCGTTATTCGACCCGAAGTAAATGTGCCCCCTAATGTTTTACTGAACATAATAGATTTATGCTCAAATCAGTGAGGGATTGTTCTAGCTGGAGATGTTTGAAGACATAAACTCCAATAGAAAACTAAAAGAAAAAAGAAATCAGATCATCTGATAAATCATTTTTATATGTATTAGATAAAAAGAGCTAGAATGTCTATTCTGTGTCTTCATAAGTTTAATGCTCTAGATAAGATTGCCACTAGTGCGTGTGGAAGGGACGTTAGATTGTAAGCTCCACTACAGCAGGGAGTAATATAATAATCTACGAGCACTACATAAATAACGGATAATATTAATTTCCAGATTTGATTTTTTTTTTTTGACTGTGTAATTTATCGTTACATTTCTGTGAATTGTTATTCCATTGAGATTGTATTTCTATCCTGTTTTCCCATTTGTTTGTTTGGGGTTTGAGGGATTTTGCAATAAGCTCCAGTGATATGATTGTCAGTGCTACACAGATAGGGGACATGCCAGTGGTCTTTCACGGCAGCTGTTCCATTTTGAGATTGAGCGCACATGACAAATTCCAGACATCCCAGCAGTGGCTGAATATTTAGCTGCTGCTTATAGATGGATTATTGTTTTACATGATGCCCAGTATCTCCGGCTATAAATTAGCAGACATGAGTGTATAGCAAAAAACAATATATATTTTTTATGTATGAAGATATGCTTCTTCGTTTACTTAGCTTTCCTGTTTTAAGAACTCCACAAGAGAGCTTTAATGTCTACAAGGTCAAAAGAACAAAATTCAGCCATAAAGCACTGCAGAGTTAGTAAAATACAACTCCATACATGACTCCAAGAAACTATACTTCCTTAATCAAGCAGAAAAATAATAATGTCAATTTTCATGGTATCCATTCATATGTGCTTAGCATGTGTAATGCTATTGGTGACACTTATTACTCTATTGTCCCTTTGGTGCTGTTCGCACACAGAACATTGGTTACATTGCACTCAGTCTGGGCCTACAGTAGATTACCATACTTATCTGGACATTTGGCTTTCTAACATCTCCTTCCCAAACCAAGAAAATAAGAAGCCCTTCCTTTGCTTCTGTAAAGCTGGCCATAGCCGCAAAGATTTGATCGAACGAATCTCCGCTTCGTACGATTTTCGAGCCGTGTTTGGAGTGTCCAGTCATTTTTCATGCAATGGCGATCCATCGTTCAGACAATCGGACAGGTTAGAAAATTTCTGTCGGCTACCAATAATATCTCTGCATGTATTGCCGATCTGACGATATCAGTGGGTCACCAGCTTTTGTCGGACATAACTTTTGTATGATTGCTGTCAGGGGCAGAACATCTTCTGATCTGATCTTCTGAGACAAGAAAGGGCCTTCCCCAGACTGTTACCATAAAGTAGAAGGCAACGCTTATGCAGTGTATCCACCCATTTGTCCAGCACTTTGGAATACATTAGCCCTTTAGAAATATGTGATAATAATAATGTTGACAATAATGTTGTATCATGTAGCGTTTACATATGCTTTCACTGAAACCAGAGGCCCTATCCCAAACCACAACAAATTTCTTAGAACATTATTCCTTCTCCACTTAATTTCACAGTTGGCATTCAGGCAGGTACTGTTGTCATGGTATCTGCCAAAGCAGACTTGCCCATCAAACTGCCAGGGGAAAAGTGTGATTGTTTTACGCCAGTAATGGCACCACCATTCCAAGCAGAAGCTTGGTGTTGTCCATGATGATGGGGATTTACAAAGAGTGAAGCTGACTATACATATACTTGTATATACAGTATTGTCCAGATCTCCAAATAAGCAGATAACTATAGAATGCAATAGTCTGAAAACAAATATTTTTTTTAGACATCACAATCATTGAAAAATGCTATCTATCATGATGATGATGATGTCTCAAGGGAGAAGTCAACCTATTTCTGTCCATGTGCTGCCAGAGTATGTGTATTCACAGCCAGATGTTAAATAGAAACTGCCAGGCAATAGATAACTATCAGCAGCAAAATGTACAAATGCCTATGCAAAAATAGTGATACCAACCTGTTGCTATTTAGCTCTGCAGCCACATAGTTCTGCTGCAAATAGACCGGACGTAACTAGAGAACCAGTTCCATCCTCTTCTGCCATTTTTTTTACTATAATAAATCTCTGTCTTCCGTGACTTTATTACTGTCCCTGCTGAGTGTTGTTTTAAGGCCAAATGGACCCATAAATCCTGAAGTCCAGTTCTTTTCATTTCGGAAGGACATGAGTGAGTTAAGCAGCAGGAGCCAAGCAAAACACTTAACATGTAGCAGGTCGGCATTACTTGAATTACTGGGTCAATGGGCTTAATGTCATGTTCGGGGCTAAGAAACTCTGAAACATTTTTTTAAAAATATAAACCTTAAATTTGACAATCTCTTTCCTGTGGGGAATAATTTCTCTTAAATTGAGATAAATCAATTTATGTCTCAGGTGTATGTTTATAATTAGTACAGACACTGCTTTTAATTACCTCTACAGGATCATTAAATCCCAAGCAGCTTAATTCATAAGATTCTGAAGGCGCCTTGGGTGCAACTCTCTACCCACCACCCACTACCAATTGTAACTAAATTAGCATCTGACTGACCTTCTGTATTCCAAGTCCAATCTGACAAGGACCAGTTAATGATGCTAATTTATCAGGCCTAACAGGGAACAGTAGTCTTGCCCGAACAACAAAAGAACCAATGTTTCTCCCAAGTTCACACAAATAGTCCATTTTTTAATGAGTGTGAGCCTTTGCGGCGGCCTGGTCAATGGACTAACAGAGCCTTGGCATTAAAGTTTTATTATGTAATTAATAGTGACATGATCCAAGTCACAGAAGCAGATAAGAGAGGTGTTTCTTAGACTAAAAATGAGATTTTCTCAGCCAGAAACTTGGAGAATTCTGTAGAACACAGCGGGGGCCGAGTGCTTGGGATTAATTTGCCTTTAACAGAGGGAAACTACAGGGGTATCACTTAGGCTTATCCACAAGATGAAAGCCTCCCACATAAAAGACATTTTGTTAGCAGTTTGACATCTCCTTCTATAAAAGAAAAACGTCAGTTTTTGAAGTACCCCCAATGACTGAATCGGCCAGCCTCGACCTACATTTTAAATGAAGAATTTTTTAAGCTTAGCAAAGACATCATTAAATTAATTGTGATAATGTCAGAGCCGACAGGGCAGTGTAAATCCCAGTAAACAACTTGTTAAACGTAACATAACCCATGAGTCTTCGCAGGAGCCCTGAGTAACATATGAGATACACACTTGCCCCAGGGCAGAGAGAATTGCTGAAGCTACTGTATATAGGGATGCTCATTTTGCATGATACAGCGGGTACCCTCGGGTTACACGAAAAAAATGCTGGGTACCCTGTGGAACGAGGGTAGGCTTTTCAGGTGCGGGTATAGACAGTCCCGGATTTGTAGAAAGGCCACCAAGGCCCGGGCCTAGGGCGGCAGGATTTTAGGGGGCGGCATGCTGCCCAACCACACCCACATTAGTTCAAAAACACTGGGGATGCACAGGAGAAACAATCATTTTTTAAATTTCCTGTGCGCCAATCCCCATCTCTGGTGCCGAGGATGAAAATTTACATGAATAAAGGTTAGGGGACAGGGGCGATGAACAGCAGTGGGCCTAGGGGCACCCACTATGTAAATCCGGGCCTGCTGGGTCGCGGGTCTCTTTTTGCTTCAGCTCTCTCCCAGCAGCATGCTTCTGTCCCTCTACCTCTTGGCTATTGGGCACTTTTGATGACGGCACTTCCGGTTTGCAGGAACATCACTTCCGGTTTGATGGTAGTCGGCCGGTTGCAGGTTGAGTTGCGGACAAGGCAGTTGCGGGTCCGGGTAGGGGATCAAAGTGGGTAAATATGCGGGTTGCGGATCAGGCTGCGGGTCCGGGTCTTGTTCCGCACAGGACTCTACTGTCTGTATATCTTTCTGCATTATCCTATAATGTTCTCCGGTTAACTATAAGTTGTTATCAAACCCTAGTTCTATGTTTCCTGTCCTAACAGGGAGTATACCAGCAGTATTGCATATTGCATTGTGGACAGGAGTAAGCCGACACTATCCAGGTTCTGTCACTTTGTGTTCACATATTTGTTTGCTCACCAACTCCCATCATTGACAACGCTCCCTGAATTGCATTTGTTCAGCAGTTAAAGGTCATTGTTTGGGTGAACCTGTCACACACAATGATTGTGATTGTTGGAGGGAAGGAGTCAGTAGATAATATCGAATAGAACCAATTCACAAACTGCACATGTAGTTTCTCCTTTTCACTTCCAGTTTTGGCTTTTTCTAGAAATCCATTGTTGAAAGAATATGCAGCAGTAACCTGTTTGGGATTTGAGAACTAGACAAGGGATTTCTGCTTACTTTGATAAACATGCAAGGCCTCAATGTTAAAAAGATTCGTCCTCGCAATAATACCAGACCTAAATATGATGAGATTTGGCCCAACTGGGAATATTATTGATCAGGGGTCCCCGACCTTTTTCATATGTGAGCAACATAAAAAAAGAGTTGGGGAGCAACACAAGCAGGAAACATGTTCCTGGGTGGTGCCAAATAATGGCTGTGATTGGCTATTGATGGCCCCTATGTGGACTTGCAGCCTACAAGAGGCTCTGTTTGGCATTACATCTGGTTTTTATACAACCAAAACTTGCCTCCAAGCCAGGAATTTAAAAATAATCACCTGCTTTGAGGACACTGAGAGCAACATCCAAGGAGTTGGGGGAGCAACATGTTGCTCACGAGCTACTGGTTGGGGATCACTGTTATTGATCCACAACCTCAAATTATAGATAATAGCTTTCTTTTTTTTCCTCTTTCTGTACTTTTCTCATTACTTTTGTCTACTGTAAACAAAGTAATATACATAACAGTTACTTGTAACATTTGGGGGCAGATTGATCAAGGGTCGAAGTGAAAATTTTAAATTTGTATTTAGAATTCCAATTTTCAAGTTTTTTTTATGGCCAAAACTGTCAAAATCGACTAGGGAATTGTTAAAATTGGATTCGAGTTTTTTTAAAAAATTCAAATTAGATTTTTGAGATTTATCATACACTGGCCCTTTAAGAACTCAAATTTGACTATTCGCCACCTAAAACCAGCCAAATTTCTGTTTGAGTCAATGGAAGACGTCCTGGGATCAATTTGGAGTTGTTTGCAGCCTTCCTGACATTCAAGTTTTTTTTCCGATAAAAAACTCAAATCGAGTTTTTAAAACTCAAATCAAATTCGAATTGAGTTTTCAGTTCGGTCCTATTCAGCCGAGTTTTGAAAATTCTATTTTTTTTAATAAATTTCGGTTGGTTGAATTTCGAGTTCATGGGAGTTTATGGGAGTTTTTAAAAAAAACTCACATGAACTAGAAATTCAACCTTTCATAAATGTGCCCACTGATGTGCTTTTCAAGGGGCAGATATACTAAGGGTTGAATGGTAAATTCGAATTCGAGATTTATCATACCTCAACCCTGGAAATAACTCGAATTCGATAAAGAGTTCATGTAGAAGTCAATGGCAAAGGTCTGTTGACCCATTTAAAGATGCTCATAGTCTTCCTGACATTCAAGTTTTTTTGGAGAAAAAAACTTTATTCGAGTTCCGTTCGAATTTGATTTGAGTTTTCAGGTCGGTAACATTAGTTAGAATTTTAGACGTTTGAGTCTTTTCTTAAATAAGATACCATTCGCGTTTCGAGGTCATTCCAATTCATTCAAGGTAAAAAAAACTCTTAACACTCAACCTTTGATAAATAACCCCCCAAGTTAGAGTCCTGCGCAGTACCAATTTGTTAAACCCGACCTGCAACCCGCATACTTACCTGATTGGACCCGCTGCCCGACCATCAAGAGACAGGAAGTGCTGTCATTGTAAACTGGAAGTGACATCATTCGAAGTAGATCAGAAAAAAAGGTGTAAAATTCGCTATTGAGAAGACCCGCAACCTGCAAACCCAAAGAACCGCCAACCCACATGGTACCGGAGGGTTTTTGCAGGTAACCCGCGGGTCCCCGACCCGCTGCAGGACTCTACCCCAAGTGTCTATTTTTTAAAATTAACAAAAATAAAGTTTAAAATAAAGGTTGGTCCGTATGTGATACACGTATTGTGTATGAAGTTAGCCAGCAGATGTGACCACAAGGTTATTAAACAAGTATCAGGAGAAAATTTGGCGTTGTTTGCAGCCTTCCTGACATATTGCTTCTTTCTCCATGAATTCACAGTGAGAATCTGTACGCAGCCTGGTGGCCATGGAAAGCCAGCTCTATATATGACATATAAAGCCAGTTCTACATATGGCAGAGCTGGTTTTCCATTGCCCTCCTGTACACTGGGAATGTATATGTACATATGTACACAGTCTTTTGGGCAGATTTACTAAAGGGCAAAGTGGCTGTAGCTAGCGAAAGTTCTCCAAAAATCCCATCTGCAGGCACATTGGCAATTTACTAACAGGCGTTAGGGACTATTCGCTAGCGAAAGAGACCATCGCTAGAACAGTTTCGCGCCCTATCGCCAGGCGAATTTTCACTCAGGAGATCGTTACCCCTTTCACCAGAGTTTCCTTCAACACCTTAGACCTGGCGAACTGATAAGCTTCATCCTCCTCAATCTTATGTCAGTGACATCATATCCTGTATGCCGAAGAGTCATAAGTTCCAAAAAACACTGGTGTTTTTTCATTTTTCAAAGCGGGATTGCCTTTAAAAGTTGTAACTATTATAGATTTTTGTTTTAACGTTTTTTTCCAATCATTTGAGAGGCATGCCACATTTGTTTTAGGGTGAGCTCATGTCTAGGGCATTAGAGGATCTCTTTTGCCTTTATTTTGCTTCCTTGTGATATGCGTAATAATAAGTTGTCACTTCAAACATTTGCACCAACATCACTAATAAAGACGTCTGTATGACCTATATGTACCCGTCCTATTCAAATTGACCTAAGCGTAAGAGTACTAACGAAGTTTCGCTAGGCAGAAATGAACGCTAGCGAAAGTCCGATATGAAATGGCCGAATGGTAACGAATTTATGCCCGGGAGAAGGCAGAGCAGAATAGTAAGTAAGAAAGCAAGGAATACCTGACTAAGACCACTGGTATTGGCTTTTGAACAGAGCTTTGAATAATCAAAACCTCAGTGTAAGGAGTAGTTTAACAATATGGGAACACTATAAGGCCTTTCCTTGCTCTTTAATTCAATATCCATAATAGTTTCCAGCATAAGGCAGAGTCTGGAAACTAAGCTTCTAAATACCCCAAACACAATAAGGAGGCTTTGGCTGCACCCTATTATACTAATCATATCTGACACTATCATTATCAGACACATTCACCCAAAAAAACCCAAAGGTAACAAACAGCTTGCAGATGTTCCTATTAGTGAGATTAGTTCCAATCAAAAGAACTCACTGAATAAGACTTTATTATAGGCTGATAGGTCTTCTAAGGCAACTCTGCTGCACCCGTGTCCCGGGGAGTAGGGCAGCCCTGGGTCACCAGTACAAGCCTAGCTAACATTCCTGCTATCCAAAAAAAGGAACATTCTTTTATTAGTAGATAAAGCAAAAACCTATCTTTTTCCCTTTCTTACATTCTTTTTCCAAATATTTTTTCATGAATACACCTTTGTGTGAAATAGTACTGCTATCATTTTAACCTGCTTAAATTTATTACTTTATTTGATTTACATTTATTTTTTCATTTATGGTAAATTAATTTAGAATTTTTAAAATGTACAGATACATTATTATAAACTAAAAAGTATACATTTTTTGTTTTTTTTTCATTGCAAACTTCTTTGACGTAGTTCGACGTATTTGTACAGAATGCCGTATTTGTACAGAATGCCAGTTTATATCCATGCAATTTTTGTGCTGAATGTCTATACAAATATATTGGGCAGAGGGCAATTTTGGACACAAGGCACAGTGGTTTTTTTTTCTCCACAATCCCAGCTTAAATGGGTGGTTAAAGGAGAACTAAACCCCCTAATGTGAAAAGCCCCTTCCACTACCCTCCATAGTACCCCTCCTTGCTTCTGCCCCGCATAGTGCATAAGTGAAAAATGTGCCACAAATTGTGAAACTCACGTATCTGTGCAGATTAGCGCAGTGGAGCTCAAGGGCACCATATTCCGCATCTTGCTTTTCTTCCAGAAGGAAATGCCGACACGGAGATATTTTGCTCATGTACAGTCCAGTGCTAGGCTGGTTCCCGCGTCAACTGCGCATGCGTCAGAAACTCCGTAAATAGCTGAACGAAAGAGGATCTGAATAAATCTGAAGATGCGGAAGATGTCGTCCTTGAGTTCCACTGCGCTACTCTGCACAGATAAGTGAGTTTCTGAATAAAAAGCTAAGTAACTGAAAAACCACAATTAATAAAAAAAAATAAAACCAATTGCAAATTGTCTCAGAATTTCACTCTCTATATCATACTAAATGTTATCTGACAGGGGCACAACCCATTTAATTACAGACTAGACTGGTGCAAGATCAAAGCACATATACCTTTAACGAATGGCATCAATACATGCAACAACCACATCCATTTTGTATGGCCGCTATTGTGGCTGCAGTTGTAAATCAGCCTATTTTACTCCAAAATGATGATTTTATCCTTGTATTGTGAGTATGAGAACCTGCTTTGTTTCTAGGTTAATTATTTATATTCAAGTTGTTTTGGTTACATATTTGGCCTGGTGATTAAGTATCTCGTTTTTCACGGTTTTGGGTTTCATGGTTAAGGACAGGAATTCTGATTATGATACATGTGAACCCTTTATGATGGAGATTCAGAATCTCTCCCTTAATTGATACAGCTGCATAATACAGTGCTTACAAACTATAAGGCTTGCTTTAAAGTCTGGTGAGGCCTAAGGGGGCACTTTGCTCCTGATATTATTGAAATTTGCAATAAGTTTATGGATCCCTGTATTTAACGGTACCATGGACTGCCTTGTATGCGTTTCAGCACCCAATTCACTCAATTAACTGTCATGTAGACTACCGTATATACTCGAGTATAAGCTGAGTTTTTCAGCCCCCAAAATATGCTGAAAAACTCTACTTCGGCTTATACTCGGGTCAAGTGTAAAAATGGTCGCCGGCGTCTAAGAATAGTCGCCGGCGTCCAAGAATAGTCTCCAAGAATATTCGCCGGCGTCCAAGAATAGTCACCGGCATCCAAAAACGAGACGCTGGCACCTCCAATGGGAGCAGAACCCCTCAATTTTTTGATTGAAACTTACCAGAAGCTGCTGCATTTCTCACCCTAGGCTTATACTCGAGTCAATAAGCGTTCCCAGTTTTTGGAGGTAAAATTAGGTACCTCGGCTTATACTCGGGACGGTTTATACTCGAGTATATACGGTACATTTTCATGTGCTGGTACATGTTCCCGGATTTCTGGGGGAAAATTGTTGGTATGGAAGATCTCATTTTCGGGGAGATGTTACTCCCTGTATTTTTAAATACAGGTATGTGGCCTGTTATCCAGAATGCTTGGGACCTGGGGGTTTGCATTCACCGAAAACTGAACTTTTCTTAATTTTACATAAATTCCTTCAGTTCTAAAATATGCTCATATTCGTATTCACAATCAATGATATTTTCTCCATTTTGAATGGGACACAGGTCTGAAGTTAATAAAAAATAGGTATATTGCTGAATATTAAAGATATTTGAGAACACTGTCTGAAGCTGTTCAGGCAGCCAACAAACTATGTTTTGGGCAAATGTCCACAGTTTTTGGTGGAACATGCTGAAAACCTGACCTGCAAGATTGCCGCCCTGCTTCTCCAATGTCAACATTATCATGAAACTGGCTTTATAAAATGAACTCCTTAATTGCAATGGGTTTGATGGATTATGTGTTATGCACTCAAGAGTTAACATCGGGGCTGTTTTCATAGCCGGTAACGATATTTGTTCTATAAGCACTGCAGAATGTTCTTAAAAATGTAATCTTTTGCTACCTCCAAATGACTACAATATAAATAAGCAGAACAGCTATAATACCTTAATTACTGCTGATGTTGTACAGGGACAAGAAGGTTGCAAGCTGCCTCTATACATTCACTCTGGGGTTTGGAGTTGTCTCTGTTGCGCGGTAGCTCTCTCCAGTTAAAGAGCAGGATTTGGGGTCCTTCTCATTAGAAGGTAATACTGTTCTACATTTGTTCCCCAATGAGTGAATGGTTATCACAATTAGAGTCGCATTTTGTCATGATCAACCTACATGTGAGAGTGAATTAGATTATTGTAAGCAGTGATCTATTAAATCTTGCAGGATCTCCCAGTTTAAAGGAGAACTAAACCCTACATATTGAACCAGCTTAAAGGTTCAGCATCTCTATAGCACTAATGATCCAGCTTTAATTCAGTGGGTTGAACAAAAAGATTGCATAAAAATGTGAGGAACTAAAGCCTTTTTTTAAAACAATCACTTCATTTCAGGGGCTCAAAAGTAATTGGAACAGGGCTTCAAAAGTAATTGGACAATTGACTCAAAGGCTATTTCATGGGCAGGTGTGGGCAATTCCTTTGTTATGTCATTATCAATGGAGCAGATAAAAGCCCTGGAGTTGATATGAGGGGGGGGGGTGCTTGTATTGGGAAGATTTTGCTGTGAACAGACAACATGCGGTCAAATGAGCTCTCCATGCAGGTGAAACAAGTCATCCTTAAGCTGCAAAAACAAAAAAAAAACATCCGAGAAATTGCTACAATATTAGGAGTGGCAAAATCTACAGTTTGGTACATCCTGAGAAAGAGAAAAAGCAACGCAAAAAGACCTGGACGTCCACGGAAGACAACAGTGGTGGATGATCGCAGAATGATTTCCATGGTGAAGAGAAACCCCTTCACAACAGCCATACAAGTGAACAACACTCTCCAGGAGAGAGTATCAATATCCAAGTCTAACATAAAGAGAAGACTGCATGAAAGTAAATACTATGGAAAAAACATTCTGTGGACAGATGAAACCAAGATCAACCTCTACCAGAATGATGGCAAGAAAAAAGTTTGGAGAAGGTGTGGAACAGCTCATGATCCAAAGCATACCACATCATATATGAAACATGGCAGTGTGATGGCTTGGGTGTGCATGGCTGCCAGTGGCACTGGGACACTAGTGTTTATCCATGATGTGACACAGGACAGAAGCAGCAGTTTCAATTATGGATCCGCACACACCAATTTTCTGCAGTTTTCTTTTATTTGTGTTCACCACCAATATCAACGTTTTCGGGGGGTACAACCTCCCTTCGTCCTGACGAAGGGAGGTTGTACCCCCCGAAACGTTGATATTGGTGGTGAACACAAATAAAAGAAAACTGCAGAAAATTGGTGTGTGCGGATCCATAATTGAAACTGCTGCCATTGGAAGGCCACGTCAGGCCGAAGGATAACCAGCACCACTAAAGCAGAAAAAGTGAGTAAAATTCCAGGTGTGCGGTGTAACCATTTCAATACTACAGGACAGAAGCAGCCAAATTAATTCTGAGGTGTTCAGAGACATACTGTCTGCTCAAATCCAGCTAAATGCAGTCAAATTGATTGGGAGGAATTTCATAATACAGATGGATAATGACCCAAAACATACAGCCAAAGCAACCCAGGAGTTTATTAAAGCAAAGAAGTGGAATATTCTTGAATGGCCAAAAAAAAGTTGTCTGTTCAAATATTTATAAACCTAACTGTATATTCAGTATATTGGGAGTGGGTCCCTAAGCTCAGTAACTGACAATTGCTCAGTGCATGCGCATTGAATCAGCAGAAGTAAAAGAGTAAAATGACAATTGGGCAGCATGTAGTGTTGCCACCCGGCCGGTATTTTACCGGCCTAGCAGGTAAAACACCAGCCAAGGCCGGGGCCGGTATTACAGATATACCGGCAATGTAGCTGCCGGTAAATTTGTAATACACCTAAAAAAAAGCCCGTGGCCTGCCCCCAGCCTGCTCAAACTTACCTTTTTTTGCTGGGCTTCTTGCCGAATGCATGCGCTTGGCTCTGCCCCCTTTGACGTCATGACCCGGCCAGCCAATAACGCGTCATGTTCCCGCCCCCTTTATCGTCACGGCCCGCCCCTCCACCTGCCGGTAAAGATCATTTCAAAAGGTGGCAAACCTAGCAGCATGGCGGATTAATGGTTAGCTCTGTTGCCTTGCAGCACTGGGGTCCTGGGTTCGATTCTAGATAGGACACAATCTACAAGGGGTTTGTTTGTTGTCCACATGTCTATGTAGGTTTCCTCTGGATACTTTGGTTTCCTCCTGCATTCCAACATAGGAACCTTAGACTGTAAGCTCCACTGGAGCAGGGACTGATGTATAATCTCTGTAAAGTGTTGTGATATATGTCAGTACTGTATAAATAATGAATAGCAAATATACTATACAGACCCCAACACGCATTAAAGTTATTTTGGAGCCCCGGAAAATGTCATTGCTGCTTCTGGACTGTTGCCACTGTATGACGACAGGATCTCAGAAAGAGTGTAATCCCTTTTTACACTTTTTTCTTTTAAAAAAGACATGAACACAGTGCAATTAAAGCTTACAAAGACAGCATGGAAAACATATTATAGAATGCCTTACGGAGAAGACTAATAAAACATACTGGTGACAGTTGTATTCTTCATCTGATACCATGGAAATGGCACAACAAGCAGCCTCTGTACCGAGGGCAATAATCTCCTGCGGGCGGATATGGCAAGAGGTCATGAGTGTTCAGTTGCATGAAAATGTGTTACAAAACTGTGCTGCTCTTAAATTGACATGGGATACAGAAATGCTCTGTTATAACTCTTCAGCGTTAAGACTGTACAAGGATAGTAGAAGCCTCCCTAGAAATAAATGATATGATATATAGGGCATTATTTACCCCCTTTTGTAAGCTATAAAGATATTCCATGACCATATGAAAGCACAAGGCTGCGGGCTGAATGCTTTTATACAGGTAATGGAATTCCAAAGTGACTTCTAATATCCTCATATTTTACAACAGGGGGGATACATCCTTTTTTTTATAATTCAATCATCATTTACAGGATATTTACGTTTTTTGTGTATGATGTACAAATATTGTAATACTGTAAACAATATAACAGTAGGGTTATTTTCATAAAATTGTTTTACAGTTCATGAATCTGAGGTTAGTACATATGTGGTTAGCTCCCATAGCTGAGCATTACTAATACTGGGCTTGGGGTTATGACGCAACGTTTCTGCATTTTAGTCCACTATGATGACTTAGGACTCTTGGATGGACTGTGGTGTCTGGCTACGATCAAAGCCTATCCCCTTACATTTCTAGAATGAATTAGAAGGAAATAATAGCACACTGCACATTTGTGGGAAATGATTCATGTATAGATTTGTTTCTTGTTTGGTCTGTGTGTAACATAACAAATGGCTCTCTAGCACCTACTGAAATGCAGCTTTTTAATTGCTGGCCTTTTGTAAGTATAGATCAAGCAACAGCAAGTGAATTTATATGTTTAAAATGCAGCATCCAGTGTGATCCTAGAAAAAAACAGTGCGCTATTTAAGATGACGGGGAAGGCGTGGGTTCTTGTAGAGGTCAATCTTTTTGCTTGACAAATGTGCCTTGTCCTGTCTTATCCACTGAAAGTTCAGGTCATAGTAAATTAGATTCATTTTGGTGTGGCCTCCTTGACTTGCCCTTTGACAAAAACATGTGCTCTTGGGCTAACTAATGCAGCGCCTGCAGATGTGACATGATAAATTCACCATAGATTGAAACGCTTGCCAAATGAAGTGACCCATTAACAGTTGGTGAATTCATCTGTTTTTTTGTCTAAGATATGTGAAGCTTAAGCCTCATCAGATCTCCTTACTGTACTGTAAAAGTGAAGCAGAGAAATAACAGCTAGTTCCAAGTAAATATACCGGACAGCTAACAAAACGAAATGGGTTCAAATCAATGTCCCTAAGGGCAGGCCACCTAGGCCTGGGCCTAGGGCGGCAGGATTTTAGGGGGGCGGCATGCTTCCCAACCACACCCACATTGGTTCAAAAACACTGGGGATGCGCTGGAGATACAATAGTTTTTTTATATTTCCCATGCGCCAATCCCCATTGCTCCTGTCCTCGTGGAGGGGACAGGGGCGACAAACGGCAGTGGGCCTAGGGGCGCCCACTATATAAATCCGGCCCTGCCTAAGGGCAGTGGCCGACGGGGAGATTTGTTGCCGCGATTATTTATGCTTATCTGCAAGCAACAAATCTCCAGAAAACATGTTAATAATAATAATAAAATGTGGAAAAAAAATTGGAAATAACTGAAATTGCTGGCGGTAAAACCAACATATCACAAAGTCGCCCAAATTTTCCTCCAGAGGCAACTTCGGGTGACTTTGCGATATGTTGGTTTTACTGGCAGTGATTTCAGTTATTTCCAATGGAGACGCATTTCCAGGGAGATTTGTCGCTCGCAGTTGTGCTAAATAATAACAAGTTGCTCACCAACCTCATAGATGTTGCTCCCAGTGGCCTCAAAGCAGGTGCTTATTTTTTAATTCCAGGCTTGGAGGCAAGTTTTAGTTGCATAAAAAACAGATGTACTGCCAAACAGAATCTCTAGTAGGCTGCCAATCTATAAAGAGGCTATATATAGAGCCTAGCCAATCACAGCACTTATTCGGCACCCCAGGAACTTTTTTCATGCTTGTGTTGTTCCCTGACTCTTTTTACATTTGAATGTGGCTCATGGGTAAAATAAGTTGGGGACCCCTGTATTATGGGGTTATCACGTTCTTGAAATGTGTAATTCATTCCACTGCATCTGTCAAAGAATTTCTACCACTGTGGCAATGCATAATAATTAATGTGCCCAGACATGGAGGCCTATTTATTAGAGGTTGAATTTTGTGGTTTTTGAGGTTTTTGAAACCACCACCGTTTATCAAAAGATCCGAACTGAAAAAGTACAAATGGGAAAAGTTGCAAAAAACACAACTTTTTTGACTTTTTCATATTTTCGCACAACAGCCAGCGTCAAAAAACACCTGGAAACCTCTAAAACCAAGAATCAAAAATCTTACACTTATAAAAGGGACATCTGGCATTGACTTCTACATGGTTTTAACAGGTTGTAGCTGGAGTATTTTGGGATTTGGAATTGTTGCAGTTTTGTTGCATATTAAATCTCGCATCAAAAAGCCTGACCCAAAAAAGTCGTAGTTTAGTAAACACAGGCAAATTGAATAACATAATATAGGAATGTACCGATTTTGAAAATGTTAGCTATCATACACCGGGTCCTATTGCGGCAGGTGCAACTCCAATGCAGCCACAATTACTCTGGGATTACAGGGAAAAACCAAAGATTATGGGTAAAAAAATGGTGATTTGTGTCCGCCATTGCGCACTATACTTGGTTGCAAATTAACTCATTTTGGGTAAGGTAGCCCTCCTAAAAACACAGGGAACTATACAATAGAAAGGGAGTTGTGATTATCTGCAGTTTATACACTGGTGCCATTGTCCAACACTCTGCTATGGTTTTTGGGACATTTGTCTGCCAATTTTAACAGCTCCTGCTACATCGTTGCTTTACACTGCACAATATATATTTTCATAAAACCTTTTTATCGTTCATGTCAAGGGTTGATATTACCCTACTTCACCTGAAATGTAAGCTTTGCTGCCTCACTGGTGCACTCTATATAACTGAAATTAAATAAATAATGGGTACATTCCAAATAAGAGCATGAAATGCTACTGAAATTCTTATAAAGTGAGAATGAATGAAGCAAGGTCTATAGCAGCATTAACATTTGTCCAGACTAAGGTTGCTCAGACCCCTTGCAATACCACAAAGCAAGGTGACAGCTAGGGGATTATTTATTAAAGTCTGAATGCTAAAAACTCAAAAAAAAGTTTTTTCGGATTTTATTAAACCCAGAAAGTGTTAAAAGTCTGAATAAAAAAGTACTTCAACTCAGACCTGCCGAGTTGATGTAGAAGTCAATGGGAGAAGTCCCGAAGATATCCTGCGCTGAGTTTTGTGCTATAATCCAAAGATTTTGTGGTTTTCGGGCAAAAATCTGAAAAACTTGTACAATTCAATTTTTTTTACAATTTTTTCAAGTTTTTAACCGCACAGGAAATTTTCGGAAAAACGTATTGATAAATAAGGGGGAAAAACTCGTGAGGAGTAGTTTTCAGATATTTTTTGAAATTGGCAAATTTGCTAAAGTGCAAGTGACTAACGCTGGCGAAAATTCGCCAGCATGACGTCATTTCGGTACTTAGCCAATTTACTAACGGACACAGGCGTAACTTTGCTTGCGAAAGAGAATGACGCTGGCGCTCATTCGCACTCAATCGGCAGGTGAAGTTGCGCTCTGGCAAAGGGACATAACTGCGCAAATTCACTAAGATGCAGATTTTACTGAAAGTTACCTCTTGCGCCAGACTTGCCTTCGCCACCTCAGACAATATGAAGTGCAATAGAGTAGATAGGACTTCCTCAAAATTTTTCTAAGTCCCAAAAAACGCTGGCGTCTTCTCCTTTTTTCAGGGTGATAGGCTGCAAATTTTTTTTGGGGGTAACCAGCTTCCCCCCTACATTTCCTAACAAATGGCACATAAACTATACACTGGGCAATATAACAACTTTATTTTATTTTATGAAGGTTCCCTGGGCTTGTGTAATGTATTTGCTGCAACATATACGTCCATTCAACTTTAACTTCCCACCGTATGCAAATTAGCCAACGCTAGCGCAACTTCGCTCTGCTTGCTGAATTAACAGTAGTGAAACTTCATCAGCGTTCAGCGCCCTAGACGCAACTTCGCATGTTATTGAATTAGCGTTGTCTGAGCGAATTATCGCCTGGCAAAATGTTGCACTGCCTGCAAAGCCGTCACTGGTGGATTTTCGCTGCTTAGTAGCTTGTCTGCTTGTTTGAGAATCAGTCAAATACCTTTATATTCTGTAATAATATTTGTTCAAGGAAACAAAACAATAAGGCTTTGGCAACCTTTGCACCTGTTACTTTATAGCTAACATATAGAATTGGATATAGCTGTAATGTGCCTCTCTTCCTGAAATAACCAAGTCACTAAATGTGTCCATTTGTTGTCCCATTTGCTGGAAGCATTTAAAGCTCTGGAACATTTTCTGCTCAAGTCCAGTTTGGCCAACCAAATAGCTGGGTGTGGATTGCAGTACCTACAGGACTGAATTTTGCTTTTATTTCTCCAAGGTTAGATGGTCCAATGGTCTCCTCCCACCTTGTCCTATATTAATCATAGATTACCAATGATCTTCCTGTAGACCCAACCAGGGCCATATTTCCATAGTGGGTGCCCCTAGGCCCACTCCCGTTCGTCGATCCTGTCCCCTCCACTTTGTTTGTGCGAATTTTCATCATCTGGACCAGAGCAATGGGGATTGGCGCATGGGAATTTAAAAAATGATTGTATCTCCTGAGCATCCCCAGTGTTTCTGAACCAATATGGGTATGGTTGGACAGCATGCCACCCCCCCCCTAAAATCCTGCGGCCCTAGGCCTGTCACAGTACTAAACTTATATTAAAAATGTATTTATTTAAAGAAAAGGGTCAACCAACCATTGTAAACCTTGGCCACTGAGACTTTCTTACCAATCCAGGTCTATTTCAGAGTAGCTTTCGTTTGTGGTTTCCATGTTACCTTTCCTTAAATATGGCTTATACAGGAATCTTTAAATGCTATTCTATTTCTAAACTCAATCCCCTCAGCACATGTGGATTTATACCATCTGGGCCAGGTGCTTTATCCCTATTAATCTTACTTGGTTGTATCTGTTCTTCCTCTTTCGTTTAACAAATGATTTTTAATGCTGTACATGGGTTGAAGCTGCTCAAAGGATTTCCCAACTTTCCTCTCTCCCTTGTAAATATGGAATGTTAGCTGGCCACACGCAGATGGAGTCTATGCCCAATTAGGTTGCTTTAAAGTACATTGTTTGAGATGTCTGGCCTAACAACCAGGTCCTACAGTGAGTTTTGGATTATTACCATGGTGATGAATTGTTATGCTTCCAATTTTACTTTCTTATCTTTATATGCAAAATGTACAGTGCATATACAGTAGCGCTATATAAAGATATACATTCCTACACACATTTACATACTTAATAATGTCCTTAGATAGAATGTCTCTTTCTACTTTCCCAACCAATGGTACCTGTAGCCTAAGGGGTAAGGGCAATACCTCCCCATCTTTGTAAATAAAATTGCCTGTTGAACTTACATTTGTAGCATGCAAGTTGGTGTTTTGGGGTACTTTATTCCTTTTACTAGAAAGGAAGGAATAGCTGAAAGGACAATGGATGAGTAATAGTTCAGTAGTTGCTCAGTTCCTTCCCGTTGTTAACCAAATTACCTACTTACACATTTTATTGCTTTGTTCCTAATTAATGACGAGACCTCTTTTTAATTTGAACAATCTGCAGATCCCCTACTGTATCTGGGATGAGATCAGTGTGTGCAGAGTGGGACGCACTCACATTTATGAGCAGCAAAATGAACAATAACCCGTTCTTTTGAGCTTTTTTTTTCAGTGACATTACAGCAGCTTGTCCAACTCCTCACCCACAGCTGCCTACAAGCCCCTCCATCTGAGAGGGTCATATTGGGTGACAGCGTTGCACATTTGACATTGAAGCTATAACTGGTTATAGTTAGCCTTTGTATAATTCATTAGGGCTCATTTACAAACACAGTGGTATGTGTAAAGTGCAATTTTGGGTGCCAGCATTTTTTCTCAGAATCTCATCATAATCGTAGGTGCATACCAGATAGTGGGCCAGAACTAGCAGTAGGCAGTAGAGACAAATAACTGCATAATGCACTTTGCTTATGCCCACCTTGACTTAAGGTGGCCATACAAGGGCAGATTTATTATGCCAATTCAGATCCTTTAGACAAACTTCTGTGGTACCGAGGGCCGGAATTGTTCTGGTCTAAGTGGTGGAGGGCCGATAACGGAAGCCTGTGTTGACCACTCCCCTTTTTAAACCCACATTCATGGTGGTAGCACACCAAAAACCCAAATAGTTGGTGCTCACTGCAGGGATATCACTCATATGTGAAAAATACATTGTAAGTAATGTTAAGACATATGTTATAATTTTTATAAGTGAGAAGAATGCAGGGGATTTCACAGACTGAATCTGAGGTGTGAACAATGCAGGGGCCAGTTAATCTCAGTTCTGATACCCTTTAAAGCCTACACAAAGGTAAGCAATCAAAGCAACCAGACTTTAATGGAGGGCCATTACTTTAGACCAATTCAGTAGTTTATCTGCCCATGTATGGGGACCTCTGATGGACCCACCCAGTGTTGGGCCAAGCCGACCGGGCACCCTAGGCAACCCGGCCGGCCACCGCGCTCCCCTCCATGCTTGTTTGCACGCCCCCTTCCATGCACGCACCCCTCATGCAGCTTGTGCACACACGCGTAGAGTGACAGAGGGGAGGGCAGGGGAGTTTACCAAAGGGGAGAGCTCCAGAAGGGAGAGGGAGGGGAAGGCACCAGAGGGGAGGGCAGGGGAGATCGCCGGAGGGGTGGGGAAAAAGCCGGAGGGTAGAGGGATGGCAAAAAGCAGACGCGGTAGAAGGGAATGGAGAGGGAGGGGAAAGAAACAAACATGGACTAGGGTTAGGCAGAAGACAGGTACCTGCCCAGTGCCCCCTTACATTGCACCCTAGGCAGGTGCCTCTTCTGCCTACCTCTAGTTCCGGCCCTGGACCCACCCACCAATATCTGGCCAAAAATCGAGTGGAGTAACGGGGAAATAAGTAGGGATGTTGGGTGGGCTTTTGTGGCAGTGATGGTGGTGGACCACTGGTGACAAGCAGGAGTGGGGACCATCACCACCACAACAGCCTATTGTCTGCTTGCTGTCCCTGGCACTGTCGGATAACTTCCATCAGAACTTGTTTGGTGTGCTAAAATGAGTGAAAATTAACACTTTCATAAATCACACAGAGAAACAGCGATTAGTGCCCTCTTTGCTTGACATAAGTCCATGGTCTGGATGCAACCCACTAGGGCAACCTTGGAGATACACTAAGCTCCAGGCAGACGGACGGTTTCCATAAAGCGCCCATTTCATTGCTGGGGGGGAGGGGTGCATTGGCAGTTGGCACTGACTTAAAGTTGGTATGAGCATGTATAGAGAATGTATCTTGTATTTGTAAACACATCGTATTGTTTTTCACTTCATTATAAATATGCACATTTATTATATTTCAGAAGGGTTTAGTGTTATTTTGCCTTAACAGCATTATAGTACAAGTCTCAGAAGCCCAACCAACCTCCTCCCTCAAATCCCCTCAGGTTGCCTCATTGTTAAGGAATTTATAGCAAGTTTACAACAAATAACCAAAGCCACAACTACCAAAGAAAGCTCTAATAAACCATTCTTTAAAATCCCCGCAGGCACCCAAATTTCCAGTCAGTTGCGGGTGCATCGCTGTCCACCCTTTCAGGCTACTAATGCCTTATATAGAAACCAAACTCATTCTTTCCCATTCTCGCCAGTGCATCGTTTGACAAATACCCTGCCAATGTCATATTTCTGCCTGACAAAGCCAGCAAACTCAATAAAGATTCATTCCAGCCTAACATTTTTTTTCCTAGACAAAATTTGTAACTATAAATCTGTGGGTTGCTGACTTTCTCAGATGGAAATTAACCAGGCTATAAATTATTTTGCTGTGACCAGCGGTTTTTGTTTTTATTTAAGGTCACTAATTTGAAACAGACCATTTCACAGAGAGTTTATCTCTTTTCTGGCTTGTTTACCACCAGTAATTATGACAACTCACCACTAAGCTATAAAGCTGCGGAACATCCTTTTGGCCAGCGAAAGAGACTGCACCTACTGTTTTACTTGCGTAACCATGAAAAGGTCTTTGCCTCAGCTAAATAAAACTCTTTTAGGTATAGGAATACTGGCATGGGACCTGTTATCCAGAATGCTTGGGACCTGTTATCCAGAGTGAATTTCTTCACTGACATCAGCCTCGTCCTTATGATCTCCGCCAGAGCCCATTGCACATCGTAATCGGATTGTTCGGCCTTACGGCCGAACGTTCAGATTACCCCCGATATAGCCATGCTCGTTAATGGCATATCGGGGAAAGATCCGCTCGCTTGGCGATGTCACCAAGCGAGCGGATCTTTGCGTCTATGGCCACCTTTACTCAGGAGGAACCGCAAAACAGACCATCAGATCATTTGAAGATAAACCAAGGTACGAGAACTGATTGTATTCACCCGAAAATCATGGGCTTAGTTCTGTGGTTTTGAGGTTACTTTATTTATTCTCTGTGATTCTTTGACGTCTTGCATTCCACCAGGATATTGGCATACTGCTAATTTAGTACTATTATTTAAAAAGAGATCTAGCAGGGAACTCTATGCCTGTTGGTTTGACATTTGTGGTAGGAACTCTGTAGAAGGGATATTAAAGAATAGAATACAAAGTCTTTTTTTTCTTCTCCGACATCAGCCTCATCCACTTATACCCAAGCCAGGTTCAGGAAGGAGAGGAGGATAATACCTACGTAGGGGTTTATTTTCGGTCTGCTTATTTCAGCAGGGTGATTAAGTCCCCCATGTGGCACTAGCCGAAAAGGAGCTGATCGGAAACCTAGACATTGCAAGTACAGTACATTATGGGATTTGCCAAAAGCATTTGATACACAGAAGCTTTTTGATTAAATTAAGGATTATTCCCTTCCAAAAGTGCCATATTCTGTCTGAAAGATAGATTACAAAGAATGTTGATCAAGAGAACATTTTTCTAGTTGGATCATATATTTAGAGAAGTAACTTAAGGTGGCCATAGACTCCAAGATCCGCTCGTTTGGCGACATCACCAAACGAGCGGATCTTTCCCCGATATGCCACTAAACTGCATGGCTATATCGGGGGTAATTTCGAACGTATGGCCGAACGTTCGAATTACGATGCGCCAAGCGGCTCCGACGCGTCGGTCGGGTAAAAATCCAACCTTCCCGATCGATATCGTGGCCAGATATCAATCGGGAAGACCCGTCGGAAGCCCCCATACACGGGCAGATAAGCTGTCAAATCGGTCCAAACGACCGATATCGGCATCTTTATCTGCCCGTGTATGGCCACCTTTACAGATCTTAGATCTTTGATCTATTGCTTTTTAATTTTTACTTGAATGACTTTCAGGTTGGCAGTTTAAATTTAATGCTTTGTGTCTCCAAAATGTCCCAGTAATTTCCATTTTTACTCTGCTGAGTACAAAAGAGGCACAAAATCTGATCTGCCTGATTATGGGCATCATGCAGGCAGGGCTTTGGCTAGGGTTGCCACCTTTGACCCTGGTAAAGACCCGACAGAAGGGCAGGATGTTGACATCTGGGGCAGAGCAGTGACAGATGAGGGTGAGTTCATCATATTTAGAGGGTGTGTTTGTGCCTTGTGGGGCTGGGGCCATGACATTAGAGGCGATATTGGCCAGATTATTGTTCAGATTTCACAAGGCAGACAGTTAATACCTGAACACTCATAAGAAACACCAAACTGTTGGGTCAGAGCCAAACAGGTAGCAACCCTAGCTTTGGCCTTAACTTGTGTAACTTACAATTATGTTCTATTTCCTGGACACAAAAATAAGAGTGTGCTTGGGTTACATATCAAAGGGAGGTTTGCCATCTTGGAGCCAGGGAGGAGTTTGTCCCCTCTGAAGCAAATAGGAGAGGCTTCAGATAGGGGTTTTGTTTTCCTTCTACCAGTTAGGCCGGTTTCACTTAGACAAAAAGGCTGGAATTGATGGACATGTGTCATTCTTTAACCTCATCTATTTACTTTATTGTACATAATGGGCAATGGCAGAAGTAATCAACAGAGCTCTCTTGCTCTTTGGTAAGTTCCAGCTCCCTCACAGTAACAGTTGGGTATTGTGGGTGCTGAGTTCACTGAAGTTTGGTGCCACAGAATAGGTGCCACATAGAATACAATGGCATTATGTGTGGTGTTTTGCTGTGCACAAGTTTGTGCATTATTTTACACCTGGGGCCTAGTGATTACTGTGCACCGTTATATTTGTCTTGTTCAGAGAGAGTGTCATAGCAGGGATAATGTAAAATGTAGAATTTTCAAAGAATAAATGTTAATTTCTCTCAACGTCTCCCCCTGCTTATGCTATTACCTGTTTGGATGATTTGTGATCATAAGTGTAAGGGGCAAAACTGATGGCACTCCTATCCCTGTTTCTTACAATCTGCCATTTCGCTGGTTCAGTCTTTTTTTGCTTTCTTTCTTTAATGTACGTTTCTAGGTTTCACAAATTATAAAAACGAAGGCGTAGCAATAAAGTAATACAATGATAAAAGTAAATATGAACTAAAATAAGGAAAATTTTGCTCAGAATTGGGTTAAAGTGTAAAGCACTGTTAAATCTCACACCATTGAGCACTACGGGGCCCATTTACTTAGTTCGAGTGAAGGAATAGAATAAAAAAAATTCAAATTTCGAATTTTTTTTTTGGCTACATCGACCTTCGACTACATAGTTACATAGTTACATAGTTACATAGTTACATAGTTAAATTGGGTTGAAAAAAGACAAAGTCCATCAAGTTCAACCCCCTCCAAATGAAAACCCAGCATCCATACACACCCCCCTACCTACTTTTAATTAAATTCTATATACCCATACCTATATTAACTATAGAGCTTAGTATCACAATAGCCTTTGATATTATGTCTGTCCAAAAAATCATCCAAGCCATTCTTATAGTCATTAACTGAATCAGCATCACAACATCACCCGGCAGTGCATTCCACAACCTCACTGTCCTGACTATGAAGAACCCCCTACGTTGCTTCAAATGAAAGTTCTTTTCTTCTAGTCTAAAGGGGTGGCCTCTGGTACGGTGATCCACTTTATGGGTAAAAAGGTCCCCTGACTACGACTTCGAATCGAACGATTGGCACAAAAAATCGTTCGACTATTCGACCATTCGATAGTCGAAGTACTGTCTCTTTAAAAAAAAACTTTGACCCCCTAGTTCGCCACCTAAAACCTACCGAAGTCAATGTTAGCCTATGGGGAAGGTCCCCATAGGCTTTCTAAGCTTTTTTGGGTCGAAGAAAAATTGTTCGATCGATGGATTAAAATCCTTTGAATCGAACCATTCAAAGGATTTAATCGAACGGACGAATTGCGGTAAAAAAAGGATTTCCATTTGGCAGTCAAATATCGAGGGTTAATTAACTTCTAGTTAGAATCTCATTTTGGCATGTTCTAGACCAGTAGTCTAGATAACATGATGAGGAAGTGAATAGTGCAGAGGCATTCGGCTTCCCTTACCCGACCACTGCAAAAATGCACACGTTCTGTGTCAGAAGCTTTAGAATCCCGTCAGGCCTTTTTCACATTCTGTATGGGTATATGAATCCTTGCACAAAAACATATTAACTGTAATTTTAGTTATAGTTTTCTCGTAAGGTTCAAGGGGCCGGGTTACATATCAATGTGCCAGAAGCTGCTAAATCATCCTGACAGCAAATGTTCTTATGATTTAGAACAATTAGACAAGTGCAACAATTCTAGCCTTGCCTGAAAACTGCCCTGCCCAGAGGAATGCAGCATATGAATAGTTGGTTGCCTTGGTCGTTTTCTCTTATTCTCTGTGGTGGGCATCATTTTGGCTTGTATTGCATAGCAGATTCCCGTTGGTGCCTGGAAATACTCTCTGGTTTATATGTTCAGTTTGTGAATAAATAATCGGAACCGGCCCTGCCTTTCTTCCTCTGTTTTCACATCTGCATATGCCTTCGTAGGGAAGGAAATTTTGTGTGGGAAGGAAATTGCTTTAAACAACATACTTTCCTTTTATTCCAGCTCTAAATTCTTCTTTTTTTTTTCTAGTTTGCTCTTTGCCTTTATTTTAGCTTGATTATATACATTTGAGCTTAAAGAATTCTTCATGTTGACTGGATTGTCAATCAGGCACAGACAGCTGTCTTCTCACGTTGAAAGATAAATTGTGCTAAAAGGCCCAACATCAGGCAACCAGGCTGGGACAAAGATATTTGTGTTTCTACGACTTTTTCACTATATTCACCGTATATTGTCTACTGATTCTTAGATTTCCTCTATATGCCTTGGTGGGGTGCAAAGGGAATCAATTGTGTATTTAAACTAAGATCTAGGGGCCTATTTATTAAGCCTCAAATTTCTGGTCGAGTTTTTAAGGGGGAAATTTGAATTTTTAGAGGGAAAAAAAAAATCTTTCAAAACGTAGTCATGTAGAAGTCAATGGTAGATGTCCCTTTTACAATTTGAAGATGTTTCTTGCCCTCATGATCTTTCGAGGGTTTCTGGCATTTTGACGCTGGTTTTCTTAGAAAATCTCAACATTTTTCTGGTTGAGTTTTTAAGGGGGAAAAATAATCTTGGATTTTTCTAGATTTATTATGCTCCACGACTGCTTAAAATCCAAATCCTGAGAATACTCCAGCTGAAACCTGTAGAAGTCCCTTTTATAATTTGAAGATGTTTCTAGCCTTCACGATCTTTAAGGGTTTCAGTTATTTTGACTCTGGTTTTCTTCAAAAAACCCGAAAAAAGTAGAGGTTTTCGGGTGACAACTTTAAAAAAGTAGAGGTTTTTCGAAAAAGTAAAATGATTTGAATTGTTAAAAGTTTGTATCAAGACTTTTTCCCCGCATGTACAATTTTCATTCATATTTTTTAGTAAATTAAGCCAAATCATGGTTGGGAGTTAGGTCGAAGTTTGAAAATAATGAGATTAATTTGAGTTTTAATGAATACCCCCCATAATGTGTTAGAAGATTATGGGTACTTTTCTTTTGCAGTCTGTTCGTCACTTTTTTAGAGTCACTATTATACTACGGAGCAAAAGTCTAAGAACACGGCCTAATTTCGTGTTGGAGGCTTCATAATGAACTGCTGTTCTAGCTTTCAATATCAGCCTCCAAACATTCTACAGAAGGGGTCTATGACATGACAACGCACCAGCTGTTAGTGCCATAGGTTTGCAGAGCAGGTCTACAGCTGTCACATTGTGCTTCCATTTGCTGTTGAATCCTGCACACTGCTTTCTACTAAGAAATACAATGCTCTTTTATAAACTATGTGAATTTTTGTATGATTTACCTTTAAAGCATTCCCAGGAAGCATATAAGAACAGAATATGTAGTGTTGCCATCCCTAGGGATATTTTATTATTGTTCAGCACCGTAAAAATCTCAGAAATCCATAAATACACTTACGGGATGTTTTATTGCCAGGGCACTTAGGAAATCCAAAATAGGCTGCCGTGTGATTAAATCTTGTAATCCAAATGGATTGAAATTTTGCTGAGAAGTTTTGCACTTCATAATTTTGTTATTTATCTGCATGGTATGCAGTAGTGATGTGCGGATCAGGGTTTCCCTGACCCGCACCCGACCCTAACCCGCACTGCACCGACCCGCGCCCGCCTGCACCCGCTTCCGGGGTTCCTTTTATAGACCCGCCCCGCTGATGACGTCACAAAAGGCGCGGGGCGAGCAGACGCGAGAGTATATATAAAAAGGTGGCGTGCCGGGAGAGCAGGAGAAGAGCTCAACCCGCACCCTCCCGCCACCCGCAGGGAGCACTGCGAGGTCAACCCGAACCCGCCTGACCTGCAAGTAAACCCGCGGGTATCAGGTCGGCCCTCACATCACTAGTATGCAGTTACAGGTACAGAATGTTTATCAAACTGTTATCAAAGCCAATTATCAAAGGGTTCAAAGACACTTCTCAGCAAAGTTGTCTACAAAATATTTCAAAAGTATACACAAGTGAATTGGCTGCAGGAATATTTTTGTTAGAAATTTTCTGAAGAATTTTCACCCTCATTAATGTCAACTGAAATATTCTACACCCAAAGCCGGAGCAAAAAGATTCATGAAAATCCATCTAACTCGTGACAATGTACATATGAAAGGAGCTTCCATGAAAATGTGTGGAATTTTAATTTTATGAATAAAATGCATTACCTATAATAAACTTGATAATCTTCAAGGGTTCCCAGCATGACCCTTCTAATAAGGCATTTAATGCATTAAATCAAAATCTGTAAAAGATTATTGAAGGAATTTCCATGTCAAGAATACCATCAGCATTTTTATTGGTGAACAAATCTAAAACTAATAGTGATACTGACAGTAAAAATCTACTATTCAGAATATTAATGTGCATTAAGGGTTTTTTTTTTTATCAAAGGTCAAGTGTTAAGGTATCTTACTTAAGAAAAAAATTGAATGTGAAAAACCTGATTCTGCAAGTTCGAGTCCTACAACCTGAAAACTTGAATTGATCGAGCCTTCGAAGAGAATAAAAACTCGAATTGCTTTTCAGGCAAACCTCTCCGAAAAAAACTTCAAATGGTCCAAAAGAATTCTGCCATTGACTTCTACAAAACCTCAACAGGTTTTAGGTGGTGTATCTTCGGATTCAACCTGTCCTGTCCCCGTCACTGTGAGAAGTGAAGTTTACTCGACCTTAAATCACCACACTGTATAAGTTCTGGAACTTGTTTAATAATGATGATCAAAAGAAGGTAGAACTGTAGATACAAACAATACTGTGGTATCAGAATACATTCTGGATACAAAAGATGAAATACATTAAAACATATATAAACATCTGATATGTGCAGGGTTACCACCCGGCCCGTATTTTACCGGCCTAGCCAGTGAAACACCTGCCGGGGCCGGTATTACTAATTTATCGGCAATGTAGCTGCCGGTAATTTGTAATACCATTTTCAAAATCCCTTGCTCGCCAATGAAAACTTAAACTTTCTTCGGCTTTGGGCTGTGGCCCTCCCCTTTTGTGACACTACCCCCGCTGCTCCGCCCCTTTTGCGGTGCCCCTCATCTGCTCTGCCCCTTTTTGTGTCACGTCCCGCCCCCACTACTGGCCGGTAATTTTTTTTTTTTAAAGGTGGCAACCCTAGATATGTGTAATACAGTCCTAATGAGGCCTAACACAGGTGTCTGCTGAGCGGGAAACAGTGAATCACAAACTACAACCTGACTGAGCGAAGGAGCTATTTTGTAATCCTCTTTAGTTCTTTTGAAGGGTCTGTGTCCTAGAGGTTCTTCCATGTAAGAAGAGTTCTGGACTGATGAGGCTTGCAGGGTCAGGGGCGTATTTTGATTGAACCTTTCTTTAACAGTGAAGTAGTTTGGGCAGGGTGTAAAAGGGGTTTTCTACCCGTCATCTAAAGTGTTGGTGCATTGGTTATGCACCAGGTCTGGCCTGTGGATGCCACCTAGACATACGTTGCCTACTATTACCCACCCCAAGTCTAGTCTTTGGGCATAAGGGGAGTCATGTGGCTATTGAGCTGGTCTCTTACTGTGTGGATCCTAATGATGTCTCTGCCTAGCAACATGAGAATGGGAGCATTAGGATCAAGCTTGGGTATCTGACTGACTAACGGTCTCAGTGCTTATGATGAAGTGCAGCCTCAGGGGTTGGAATCTCTGACCGGTCATCTGGGATTTCGTTGAGTATGGGTAGGGGGACAGTCACTTGTCCGTCTAGGGATTCTAAGTGAAAGCCGTGTGTCCTTCTCCCAGTGGTGTTAATGACTCCTGCACAGGTTCTGAGAGAATAGCTTTGACCCAAAAAAGCTAAAACAAAACTCTGATCTGACCAACGATCTATTGCTTTGATCATCTTAGATTGCATACAGTTTGATTGCTCTTTCCCTATGTCCAATAGGAAAGATTCTGACCAAGCAGATTTTTGAGCATGACCGGCCCCTATGCTTTCTTTGGTACACAAGGCTGTTACTGCTGCTGCTGCTGTACTGCTTTTCTGTCCCTCCCCGCCATGCTCTCCCTTGGCTGGAGTTTTCACACACCATGGGGTAGGGCCAGGATGAATGGCGGACACGTGTCTATCACTATCACATTCCGAGCAGCTGACTGTCTTACTGCTGTCCTTTGCCATAAGTGTAGTAGATGCACAACAATGATAACAAATCTTATTTTGTTTCAAGAAAGTCTTTCTTTCCTCCAAAGGTTTTTCACTGAAGCCACGGCATTTAAGCCGAGAATGGGGCTTGCGATTTATGGGACAACCTTGGGTAAGATCTGCCATCTTGGAGTCGGTGGGCTCCTTCTGTGATGGTGTAGCTGAAGAGATGTCAGTCTTGCGCACTAAAACAGGAGTTCTGTGAGTGGCATTCTTATGTTGGTTTCTCTCTAGTCTCTGGCTGTCGGAGCTTTGAGGAGCAAAAATAAACCCTGGGTCATTGCGCCTCTTTGCTTGTTGGGTGATGAATTTCACAAAGAAAGAGAATGTCAGACAGAGAGAATGTCAGACTAGATATAGCTGCCAGGCCGCAGTGCTAGAAACGACCAGCAGGGGGGCACCCTAGATGCTCAATACACTTTTACTTATAAGAAATCATTACATATGAAGAAATTGACAGAAGAATAATTATATATGGAATACAGACAGCGCTACTGCTGTGGCAGCACACAACCTATATTCAGGGTCGTGGGTATAATAAATCTCGAGTATTCACTTTTTTTTTTGAAAAAATCAATCAATTCAAGTTTTTTCTTTACCCCAAAAATGTGAGTTTTGACCAAAAAAATACAACTTGAATTTTCTTGGAAAAAACAACTCGAACCTTAATAAGTCTGCCCCTAAAAGTTGCCTATAAGTCATGTTTTCCGCTGGCAATTTTCATACAAAGGATTTCAGGATGAGGGACATAGGCCTGTATATAGATACTGGGGGTTATGAATGGAGTCAGCCACATTAACCAGACCTGTAAACATCTGTAAACCATTAAGTATCTCAGATACTTACACTATCTGACTCTGATTAGAACCATTTTGCTGAATTCCAAGAAAAATGTCAAGATATAAGTAGAATTGCGGAATATGATGTGCCATAGAATAATCCCAGACAATTATTGATTTCACTGCGTAACGTTGCTAACATGTACTGTGTATTTTATACTGGGAACATAAAAACATAAGGAATCAAAGTCACAGGCCAACCAAGAAAATAAAGATAGTAGTTAATTATATAGCTTTGCTTTAAGGATACTTTTTGTTCACTGCCCCTGTCAGTCAGGTTTGCTGTTTTAGGTTTATTGCGATTCATTGTGGGTCGCTGGTAAACAGGTGCTTCCTTTACATTTGGAAAGGTTTAAATAGGAATACGGCTTTGTGGTTAGCAATTTCAGCTGAAATCACATGGAGACTGACACAAGTGCTGATATGTGTACTCATCTGTGCCAATGCTGACAGGAGATACTTGCAACTTCCCACAGTTGGCCTGAGCTGAACATGGAACAGATGCAGGCCCGGACTGGCCATCTGTGAGTTCGGGAAATTGCCCGAAGGGCCTCTCTGCTTATAGGGTAAATGGGCTGCACGGGTCCTCTCTGTTCTGTAAAGGGGCTGCTGGAGGTGGAGGAATTCTTTACTGGCCCAATCCGTTATCGTTACGGTCCTCCCTCCCAACCTTATACTCACTATGTAACCATTTAAAAAGAAGCAAGGCAGGCTGAAGGGGTATAGGAATTTGGCAGCGAGGGAAGCAGTGGGAAGCTGGCTCACGTACCATGGAGGCAGAGTTTGTCTCAGGCTGGGTCAGGCAGGTGAAGTTAGGAATCGAAGCTTTTATGTAGCAGTTTCCAGCTCAGCTGAGCTGCTTCCAGGGTAGGGCTCTAGTTGAAACAATGTAACAGTTTCCCTGAGCCGGCCGAGAAAGGGGCGGGGCCAGCACAGAGCAAGCAATGTGCAGCTGGAAAGGTAAAAAATGTCCCTGCGTTTTCTCTTAGCAAAAGATTTAGCCTGTGTAATTCTTTACAATTTTATGGTACTGGTGATTATTTCTACATTAATTGCTGTGATATCTGAGAGTTTTTAAAAGCCTGTATGATATTGCAAATTTGCAGCCCTTTAGCCTGTGGTGTTGAGCTATAAGAATTCAGCAAAATTGTAATTCCTGTAGGGCCACAGTCCTTATTCAAATAGTGGAGCTATATTGTGCTTCTATTTACTACACTTTATATGCCACTTCTGCAAGTTTAATAATGTTGTCTACTGGCTATGTGGCCCTGTATGAAGGAAGATGGTGAAGGCATTATAGTTTACAAAAATGCAGTAGACAGTCACCATTCCTTTCTATTTTAGATCATTCCAAGCTCTATCAGTTTTTGGAGAACTTTGCACTGTGCCCCTTTACTTTATGGTGAACTTTGGCAGCCATTGTGAGAAATAGCACTAATAGAAATCCATTCTCTATTCTGATGAATAAACGAAATTCATGCAATAAATAATATTTACCTTGCACTACATTTGTTAAATGTCAGCTGAGTTAGTTTTATTGCAAGTGTCTAAGGACTATGGGACAAGTAGCATTTTTAATACTCAGAGGGCTGTCAAGAAGCCCTGCAACAGTGAACCCACCATTAATTGCTTGGAAATAAATTCTCAGTGAAAAAAAGTTGCTTCACCTGCAGTGACAAGCATTTTGATCGCCACATTTTTGCCAAGAGATGTACAGCAGTTACATATTTGCTATACGCCTAAGTGAACAAGTGTGTAGCACATCAGATTAGAAGTACTTCACTGTGCACCATACACTATACAGTGCAAAGTCTTTATGTATAAGGTGTATTGCCAGGCAGATGTATGCATGTGGGCTGCTTCCCAGTTTTTGCCAGGGCTGCTTTTAACTCCCAGTCCGGCCCTGAACAGATGTCAGGAGGACACAGCGAACATCTCATTTTAAGCCTTTTTGAAATATGTGGGCCTGCCTTTTGCCAGAGCTGTCTTATGTTGGCTCCAGTCAGGGGCAACTGCTTGGCTCTAGCAGACTTGCACTTTTATGTGGGAAAAGTGTGGGAAGGCTGACTAAGACACATCCCTGTAGTATCAGTGGGATAATAGTCTCTAGGAAGGGACTGCGGCTGCGGGATAGCAGGTATAGTAGGGAGAGATGGTGCCTATAGTAACAGTGGGATAATAGTCTCTGGGAAGGGAGTGTGACTGTGGGATAGCAGGTATAGTAGGGAGAGATGGTGCCTATAGTAACAGTGGGATAATAGTCTCTGGGAAGGGAGTGTGACTGTGGGATAGCAGGTATAGTAGGGAAAGATGGTGCCTATAGTAACAGTGGGATAATAGTCTCTGGGAAGGGACTGTGACTGTGGGATAGCAGGTATAGTAGGGAGAGATGGTGTCTATAGTAACAGTGGGATAATAGTCTCTGGGAAGAGAGTGTGACTGTGGGATAGCAGGTATAGTAGGGGGAGATGGTGCCTATATTAACAGTGGATAATAGTCTCTGGGAAGGGAGTGTGACTGTGGGATAGCAGGTATAGTAGGGAGAGATGATGCCTATAGTAACAGTGGGATAATAGTCTCTGGGAAGGGAGAGTGACTGTGGGATAGCAGGTATAGTAGGGAGAGATGATGGCTATAGTAACAGTGGGATAATAGTCTCTGGGAAGGGAGTGTGACTGTGGGATAGCAGGTATAGTAGGGAGAGATGGTGCCTATAGTAACAGTGGGATAATAGTCTCTGGGAAGGGAGTGTGACTGTGGGATAGCAGGTATAGTAGGGAGAGATGGTGCCTATAGTAACAGTGGGATAATAGTCTCTGGGAAGGGAGTGTGACTGTGGGATAACAGGTATAGTAGGGAGAGATGGTGCCTATAGTAACAGTGGATAATAGTCTCTGAGAAGGGAGTGTGACTGTCGGATAGCAGGTATAGTAGGGAGAGATGGTGCCTATAGTAACAGTGGGATAATAGTCTCTGGGAAGGGATTGTGACTGTGGGATAACAGGTATAGTAGGGAGAGATGGTGCCTATAGTAACAGTGGATAATAGTCTCTGGGAAGGGAGTGTGACTGTGGGATAGCAGGTATAGTAGGGAGAGATGATGGCTATAGTAACAGTGGGATAATAGTCTCTGGGAAGGGAGTGTGACTGTGGGATAGCAGGTATAGTAGGGAGAGATGGTGCCTATAGTAACAGTGGGATAATAGTCTCTGGGAAGGGAGTGTGACTGTGGGATAGCAGGTATAGTAGGGAGAGATGGTGCCTATAGTAACAGTGGGATAATAGTCTCTGGGAAGGGAGTGTGACTGTGGGATAGCAGGTATAGTAGGGAGAGATGGTGTCTATAGTAACAGTGGGATAATAGTCTCTGGGAAGGGAGTGTGACTGTGGGATAACAGGTATAGTAGGGAGAGATGGTGCCTATAGTAACAGTGGGATAATAGTCTCTGGGAAGGGAGTGTGACTGTCGGATAGCAGGTATAGTAGGGAGAGATGGTGCCTATAGTAACAGTGGGATAATAGTCTCTGGGAAGGGATTGTGACTGTGGGATAACAGGTATAGTAGGGAGAGATGGTGCCTATAGTAACAGTGGATAATAGTCTCTGGGAAGGGACTGTGACTGTGGGATAGCAGGTATAGTAGGGAGAGATGGTGCCTATAGTAACAGTGGGATAATAGTCTCTGGGAAGGGAGTGTGACTGTGGGATATCAGGTATAGTAGGGAGAGATTGTGCCTATAGTAACAGTGGATAATAGTCTCTGGGAAGGGAGTGTGACTGTGGGATAGCAGGTATAGTAGGGAGAGATGGTGCCTATAGTAACAGTGGGATAATAGTCTCTGGGAAGGGAGTGTGACTGTGGGATATCAGGTATAGTAGAGAGAGATGGTGCCTGTAGTAACAGTGGGATAATAGTCTCTGGGAAGGGAGTGTGACTGTGGGATAACAGGTATAGTAGGGAGAGATGGTGCCTATAGTAACAGTGGATAATAGTCTCTGAGAAGGGAGTGTGACTGTCGGATAGCAGGTATAGTAGGGAGAGATGGTGCCTATAGTAACAGTGGGATAATAGTCTCTGGGAAGGGATTGTGACTGTGGGATAACAGGTATAGTAGGGAGAGATGGTGCCTATAGTAACAGTGGATAATAGTCTCTGGGAAGGGAGTAACATCTGGGAAAGGACTCGGTTCACAACCACTGGGCAATCAGTGTCTCTCTGCATTTTGTTGTAAAAGAATAGTCCCATAATCCTTTGGCTGGAGGGTGTGCTGGTTGATATGGCAGCTATGACTGAAGACAGTGCTGGGTGTTGCTGAAAGGAAGGAGTAGGATATCTAGAGAGACAGGGGTTTATGATGCCTGTGTAAATAAACAAATACACTTCCAGAAATGCTATCCGGAGTCATGCAGAGAATTTTACAATGGGAAACATTTATCTCTCTCTTCAGTGAGTGGCACTCTACAACTAAATAAGCATCTGTCAGGGAACTCCAGGAGTGTCATAGAATCTCATTGTTATATCATATACTTTAACACTGTTAATGGTAATAAATGCTTGGTATTGAAAAGACAAGTGGCATTTATGTATAAAAAATGGAGCTTTATGGGGAAGAAAGTTTTGTTATCTTTTCCAACCACAGGCACAATTTAATGTGACTGTATGGTTAAAAGTAATTGGTGTTTTGACCCAAAACAGAGCCCCAGCTATAGATTTGGGCTGGTGCCTCTACTGCCCACCCATCATTCAGAATTTAAAAAGAACTAAAACCTCTCTTGTCGTCGTCCCCACGCCATTGTTTGCTCATTTTAATCAGCATGGTTAATACCCTTGGATGTGCTTGCTGATGGTTGTAATCCTTTCCAGAAGCTTTGAATCCAGAACAACAAGAATCTGCCCTCTCTGATCAGCAAACCAGACTTGTACTTTAGTGTTGGGGTTAACAATCAGTTGGACAGGTTTTGGTTGACATTTGGCCAACCATTACAGGTTAGGGTTTGGTGCGGGTCAGACTGGGGTCGTACACGACTCCACTGCATCTGAAGATTCCATGACTTGGAACTAGAGGCACAGACGTGTTGTACAGAACAATGACTACATTTTGCGGATTAGGGTTGGGTGTGGGTTAAGGTTTTGCAGGTTAGGGTCGGGTGTGGGATAAGGGTTTGCAGGTTATGGTTAGGGTCGGGTGTGGGTTAAGGGTTTGTGGGTTAGGGACAGATGGGGTTTAAGGGTTTTCGGGTTAGAGTCAATTGTGGTTTAAGGGTTTGCAGATAATGATCGGGTGTAGGTTAAAGGAGAATTCAACCGTTTTATAAAAAAAAACCCTACCCCCCACCTCACGTAGACCCCCCTCCCTCCTCCCCCCCTGGCATAGCTGCCACCCAGGGAAATGGCCCATACTTTATACTTACCCCTCTGCGCAGATTCTGGCATCGGAGTTCCACGCAGCCATCTTCCCGGTATTCGTGTCTTCTTCCAGCGCTTTGGCAATTTCCGTGAGTTTCGGCGCATGCGCAGTTGTCGCGATCCGGCAAATTGCTCCATCTGCTCATCTCCAATGCTTCGCCGGTCTCCCACTCAGCTTACCGAAGACCCGGAAGATGGCTGCGTGGAACTCCGATGCCTGAATCTGCGCGCAGGGGTAAGTATAAAGTTAGGGGCATTTTCCCAGGGAGCATCTATGCTGGGGGAGGAGGGAAGGTGGTCTACGTGGGGCGGGCAGCCAGGGTGAACTGCTGCTGTAACCTGTTTTTACATGTTCATTGAATAAAATTTTCCATTTTTTAATACTTTTACTGGACTCTCACGGTGCTCCGCTGTTTTTTTTTTTTTCTTCTTATCCTTGGGATCCCTTTGACCGCATGGGATGGTGGCTGGCTGTGCAGCACGTTTGAATCTGGTGTCCGTTAAGTGCTCCCACTAAACATTTTTTTCTGGGCAAATAAATAGGCATAATAGCAAAAAAATGGCACTGTCCGACCCCAGGTTATTCACTGCCATTCATTTTAGAGCTGTCCTTATTCTTGCAGCCAAAATGTTCCAAGAGGCCTGGAGTAGGTGGAACTATGTGGGAAGATATTCTGTCTTACTTGTCGTTGCCATTTCCCCTCCAGTTTTAGATCCCTTTACTGGGATGTAATTTTATATATATCCTTGATAAAGGCCCTAATGTGGGCCGAAACGTTGGACACATGAGTGATGTTGAAATAAAACTCTTTTGATTGAAAACTTCGGTGTGCTGGTCCACTTTGAACATTGTATACGCTGATTGATCAAGCACCCACATTCGACTAACAAGGAAGGAGTGCAGGTACTTTGTGAATGTTTATAGATAGATAGATAGATAGATAGATAGATAGATAGATAGATAGATAGATAAAATTTTACACATATGGGACCGGTTATGCAAAATGCTCGGGACCTGGGGTTTTTCAGATAAGGGATTGTTCTGTAATTTGGATCTTCAGACCTTAAATCTACTAGAAAATCATGTAAACATGATATCAACCCGATAGGCTGGTTTTGCTTCCAATAAGGATTAATTATATCTTAAAGTGGCCATACATGTGCCGATCCGCTCATTTGGAGAGGTTGCCAAAGAAGCCGATTTTGACCCAATATGCCCACCTTGAGTAGGCGATATCTTGCTGATCCAATGATGGGCCTTAGGGCCCAACTATCGCATCACAATGAGGGGAATGCAGGCAGTCGGTGCAACTGCCTGGACCACATCCAGGGCTGCCATCAGGGGGTACAAGTGTACGGGGCCTGAAGAGGGGCCCGGCAGTTTTGAACTTTTCGAAAGAGCCTGCCCCCCTTGACAGCACCAAAGCCATGCTGCCTCCTTCCGAAGTCCCAAATAGCCGAAATGCGGAAGTGCTGAAATTTACGAAGCGGCGAAAAGACCCGAAGCCACGAAAACAGCAGAAGTTGAAGTCCTGAAGCGGCGAAAAGACCCAAAGTCACGAAAGGAGGCGAAGTTGAAGTCTTGAAGCCACAAGTTCAATTCCTCTGAATATCAATGTGTGTTTTTTTATTAATCCCCTGGCCACCAATGGATTATTTTAATACTCTATAGGGCCCTGCCACCAATGTTTTTATAAAAAATATCCTTTGAGGGCCCAATTTTTTTTAACTTGTAAGGGGGGCCCTGGCACCAATGTTTTTTAAAAAAAAAAAAAACTTTTATGGGGGGGCCCTGTGATTTCTAATGGCGGCCCTGATTGCATCAGTCATCGATCCCGCTGGATTTTTTAACCCGCCCGATCGACATCTGCCCAATTTTGGCCAGATATCGGTGGGGAAAGCCTATCGGAGCCAATAAGCTGCCAACTAGGATGTGTATGGCCAGCTTTAGTTCGGATCAAGTACAATATATTATTACAGAGAAAAAGGAAATCATTTTTCAAAATTGGGATTATTTGGATAAAATGGAGTCTATGGTAGATATAGACTGTAATTTGGAGCTTTCTAATTAATGGGTTTCTGGATAACAGATACTATATCTGTAATTGGAAAAGAAAGATAGTTGAATGTATGTATGGATAGACAGACAGGCACACTGTAGATAAAAAGCCATAGAGAGAGAAAAATAGTAGAAATGCACAGCAGATAAAATGGATACATTAGTCAGTGATCCCCAACCAGTGGCTCCTGAGTAACATGTTGCTCTCCAACCCCTTGGATGTTGCTCCCAGTGGCCTCAAAGCAGTTGTTTATTTTTGCATTCCTGATTTGGAGTCAAGTTTTCGATGTATAAAAACCAGATGTACTGCCAAACAGAGACTCCTGTAGGCTACCAGTCCACATAGGGGCTACCAAATAGCAAATCTCAGCCCAGATTTGGCACCCCCAGGAGCTTTTGCATTCTTGTGTTGCTCTACATTTAAATGAGGCTCACAGGCAAAAAAGGTTGGGAATCTCAGCATTAGATAGATTGGGATCACTGCGAAATAGCTGAATAAATTGTACTTCTTTTAAGGGTTAACCATAAATAACCCAATGTATTTACATTGCCAGGAAAGGTGGGATTTATGTAGAATGATTAACAATCCCAACACATTTAACGGGGCCCTTATTGCCTGTATTTTGTTGCTGGAGTAACGTTAGACCTGTTCTGTTATATCAATGTCATTTTTCACAGATTTCCCCCAGGGAATCCTCAAGATAGGATCCTATTAACTATTATTGCAAGGAGTTCACCATATCCGTTGTGTCGCAGGTGTATCGGGCTATTAAAAAGTATAATAGGCTCTTTGAAGGAGGCTGAAAAAAAGTTACACAAATAAACTCTTTCTGTGTTTGCCAGAATCTGCATTGAGTATTCCCTGGGGATTCCTTTGTGCGGCAGTTTGATAGGACCCAAAGTGGATAGAAGCCAGACGGCGTAGAACTTAATATTTAAAGCAGATTTCCCTTTTCACAGTTACAGAAACCCGTTGATACACAGTTAAGCAGTTTAGCAGTGGATATTCTCCTGTTATTATGTTCTAGGGCTGTTTTCCAATGCCACATTCTAGGAGCAGCCAACCATCAGAGAAGTGACAGGCATTCCAGCAAGTCAGAACGGCTCATTGACTTTGCACAAGACCAAAAAGCCTTACACCTATACGACGCCTTTTACATTTTAGTCCGGGGCAGGTTAAACGGCTGAAAGTCATTGCCACCTGACAGATCTCTGGCAGCTCTTGTGAAATTAGTTGGTGGTCCTAATCTATAAAGAATAGCAGTGCGTTAGTGTTCATCACTAGACTTGTCAAGGATGTGGGCCTGAGTTGAGACGTTGATTAAAGGATAGGCGTTGAGCAATGGGAAAAAAATCTAAAAAGTGACTAGATTTAAGGTGGCTTTACACGCAGGGCCGGATTTACATAGTGGGTGCCCCTAGGCCCACTGCCGTTCGTCCCCTCCCCTTTATTCGTGCCATTTTTCATCATCTTGACAGGAGTAATGGGGATTGTCGCACAGGAAACTTCAAAAATTATTGTATCTCCAGCGCATCCCCAGTGTTTTTGAACCAATGTGGGTGTGGTTGGGCAGCATGCCACCCCCCTAAATTCCCGCCGCCCTAGGCCTAGGTGGCCTTTCCACAAATCCGGGCCTGTATACACGAGCAGATTAAAGCTGCCGATATTGGTACTTTAGGTAGCGGATATAAAGAGCTCAGACTCTCAAAAGACACCCAAATTGTGGTGTCAGTGTCTGTACTGGAGGGCCCACACCTGCCACAGGGCCATAACCATGTACCAAAAAGAATTACCAGCAGCACACTGAATAAGTTGTATTTAGTCCAAAAACATATGTTAGATGACCCACCTTCATATTTGTTAAGCAGATCATCTAGTGCCACCAATGAGGTCCTGGAAAAACAGAATTTTAAAGAGGTGGACACAAAGTTAATATAGAAGGAGTTATTTTAAAGAGCTGATACTACAAGCGTCTTCAGACGTAGACAAGCCTGCAAATCAGACTTAGGCCATGTTGCCAACTTTAAAGTTTGATGGTAGAGGAATAATGGTTTGAGACCTACAACTGAATCTGATGTGGAAGTTCGTGACTGAGTTGCACAGAGACAGACCTGAACTTACCCTTGAGATGAATTGAATCACCAGCTGTGAGCCAGACCCCATTGCCAAACATCAGTTCCCAACTTCACTAATTCTCATGTTTCTATCTTCCTAATAGGTAGATAGTTGAAGGTTGGACTCTTATGTGATTCACCTAACACATAGCTGGAGTAAAACATATAAGTGGAAATGCACCCTTAATATGGATACAATTTCCCTCATCCAAAGTCTTAAGGGATAAGTGAAAAAACAGAGTAAAGCACACATCTTGCAAAATCCAGAACATACGATCTGTTTTAATTTGAGCAAGAAAAAAAATCTGATATTGGTTAAATACAAGTGACTCAACAGCAAAGATAAATATATCAGCCTCCAGTTGCTGGGAATATCCATCTGCACTGCAACTCCTATAGCTAACTCTAGCATTTTGGCCATCACTAATCATCAACCAATCACATAGCGCTATGTCCAGTTACCCAAGGCTCCTTCCTTACCCTCCACCACCTGTTCTAGTCACAAGGTGAAGATGTATTGGACGGCCACAGTCAGGTGTCAGAAGTCACTGAAAGGGTCTATGCTAACCCTCGGGCTGGGGGATCAAGTACTGTCACCAAAGGTATCACCAGCTGGAATCCTAAGCAATTTTTGCTTCAAAAACATTAATTATCATGGAATACCCTATACGCTGAAGCTCACAGAGCACTGCCTGGGTGCTGATCAGAGCCATCAAACCCTTCACCTTCCTTATTTACTGTAACAGACCAAAAAGTTTTAAAAAATTATATTTTGTCTGTTGCAAAAGAAAAAACCAAAAAGGTGTTTTTTTCCCCTCCACCTGTAGAATACTTTTTAGTGCATTTTCTATGTTTTACTTACAAAAGATTGGGTTTCCGGAAAGTTTCTTATACTGTTTTTTTTTTTTCATTTACCTAATTTTGCACCAGATTTTTTTTTTTTTGCATGTTTTTCAATTGTTAAAGCAGTGTTTCAAAAATCCATTCCAAAAATGACCAATAAACGTGTTTTTGCATCCTGGGTTTTAAAGTCTAATAAACGTCCGCTGAACAGTATTTAGTAATGGAATAAAGTTTCAACCGTATTTGATTTCTGACGGAATTTTTCAGTGGTGACCATTTTGAACTTCTATAAATAGACTCCAATGTATGTTGTGATTTATTACTTCTCTGATGAGATCTGGAACAGAAACCTGGAGTGAATACGTGATTATCTTCACTTCGCGTTTGTAACAGGAGCAATAGAAGTGCCGGCAGAGCAATCCATTGTTCCTGTTAGCAAAGCTAATAGTTAAAATGGGAATCATCCAGATGTTTTGTATTCTCCAATTACTACTGATATTTCTATATATAGAATCTTTTTTTTATCTCTGTGTTTATGAATACTCTTACATCAGAATGTGTTTGAAACTCAAATATCACCCAAAGAACACATTAATTACAGATATAGAAGAGCGCCCAAACCAGCCACTCCAAAAGCTCACACATATTTATGGTTGAAGAGACCTGGCTACATGTTGCGGCAAATATACAAAAAGTTATCAGGACTGAGTTATCCTGGGTAATATACAAACAAAAAATTTGTCTCACATTTGCCCCCTTATCTCAGGCAAAGTATTAGCTAGTTAATATTTATGTATAATGCGCTGCCATATTCTGCAATGCTTTAGGAGAATTCACATCAATCACTAGACACTGCCTCCTTACAATCTAAGGTCCATATCACACTCAAACATACAATGATGACTTCTATAAGGAGCCAATTATAAAGAGCCAAGCACAGGGAGACTATACAAACTCCTTACAGATAGTGCCCTGGCTGGAATTGAACCTGGGACGACATTACTAAACCAAAATGATTGGTTTAGCACCTTCTCTTACCTGGTTTCCATCTTCAGAAATACCCAGTTTTCTACAGATATATGGAGGAAGCATTAATGAGAATGTTTAGTATTTTAATTAGGGATGCACCAAATCCACTATTTTGTATTCGGCCGAACCCCCGAATGCTTCTCGAAAGATTTGGCCGAATACCTAATTTGCAGATGTATACTTCCTTGTTTTGTGGCAAAAAGTCACGTGATTTCCCTCCCCACCCCTAATTTGCATATGCAAATTCAGATTCCGTTTTGCCAGGCAGAATCCGAATCCTGCTGAAACAGGCCGAATCCCAAACCGAATCCTGGATTCGATGCATCCCTAATTTTAATACATTGTAGACAGTGACATTCTGATATGCAAATCGATCTTCATTTTTACGTTTTTTTTGTATTCATTTTTACGTTTTTTTTGTATTCATATTTTTAAATTTTTTAATTTAAATTAATCTAAACATAAACATCCCTTTTATGTCCCTCCCACCAGCTCCAGGTGAGCCAAAGGAGAAAAGTAGAAGATATAGATTAGGGATGCACCGAATCCATTATTTGGGATTCAGCGGATTCCCAAAATCCTTCATGAAAGATTTGGCCGAACCAAATCCAAATCCTAATTTGCATATGGGACAGGAAGGGAAAAAGTGGAAAAAAATTTTTTTACTTCCTTGTTTTATGACAAAAAGTTACATGATTTGCCTTCCCTCCCCTAATTTGTATATGCAAATTAGGAGTTGGCTCGTCATTTTTGGCCATATCTGAATTCTGCTGAGGCCGAATCCTGGATTTGGTGCATCCCACCACTCTGACCGTGATAAGGACACATTCCATAGGACATGTATAAAAAATTGTGGTAACTGTTTTTCTCTACTATGTTTATAAAAATGAAGAATCTCAGTTTATGTTCTTCTGTCTCTTTCCAGGCCGGGATGGTGTTAACGTCGGGGTACTTCTGGCTCGGGTTACTCTTGGTCCCCACTGCATGTCTGCTAAGGGATGTCACCTGGAGAGCGTAAGTGATGTTTGTAAAAATTATGCCTGTGGGAAAGCATCCTAACACACATACTATGGTGTGTCTGCTGGTTTTCATAGTAACGTTATAGTAACAACAGTTTACATTTGAAATGATCCATGGTACAAACAGTGATATGATTCTGAATCTCTTCAGTAGATCCAAATCCCACTGAGATGAACCGGGGACACTTACTATGTCTATTCATATAACTGGGGTGGTATTTGGGAGCTACTCACAACACTACTGTGAAACTTAAACTCATGTTACTACCTGGAGAAACCTTAGCTTTTTTGCCACCTACCCAGCTATCCCATGCTGACCAGAGCCACATTCTTTCTGGTCCCAGCTTATGATTGTACTGGACATGGGGAAGGTGGTGTTGTCTTTTCAAACTTTTCTAGAGCTGGATTTCTTATGTAAATACCCTGGAGATAGGTACTTTGAATTAGAAGCTCTCTGTTCTAGAGTATAGAAATGATGTTGTTGGATGATATTTGCAACCAGCAGAAGTGCCCTGATGTTTTTACATCTATGTATCTATCTAACTACCACCCTACCTTCTGGCTATTAAACTTGCTATGTCTGATTTGCTGGAAAAGGCCATCTCAAAGGTCTTTGAGTCTCTATACCAGTGATTCCTGGCTAGTGGCTCATGAACAATACAGTATGTTGCTCACCAACTTCTTGGATGTTGCTCCCAGTGGCCTCAAAGCAGGTGCTTATTTTTGAATTCCAGGCTTGGCAAGTTTTTGTTGCATAAAAACCAGGTGTACTGCCAAACAGACGCTGATGGGTAAGAGGGCACCCATACGCCACACCATCAGCATCCTTACTGCCATTGTGGGTTACCATTGCAGAGGCTGTGTATTGGTTCGAAAGTCGTACAAACTCTGGTGCCAGAAGTAATATAAATAAAAGCTACTAGGCCCTACATAAAAATCTTTTATGACCCCAAAATTTCAAACATATAGAAACTGCATCAACAATGGCCCAGCTCTTGGACGTCCCTAAACATTCAGCTCCTATTGTTCCATCACTGCTGGTGTGCTGTAGCGCACGTTCTACACAATGAATACGTTTCCCCTTTAAAAGTTACAGCGCAAGAGAGTTTGTGGCTACTCTCCATACATCTGTGAACTGAAGCTTTCCTTTTAAAGACCACATATAGCTTTTCAAGCATTTTTACAAGAACTTCAGGTGTAAGATTGAACGTATTACATACTAAAGCAGAAGATATGGATTCTGCGCCCAAAGTAAGCATAAAGTTTATTGCACAGCATTCCATCGGTAAAAGTTTTACAGCCGAACTGAATAAATGTAACATGACATAGCTTAGTCTACGGCTGTCAGAATAATTCCCTTTTAAGCATGGTTTCCATAACACTTTCCAGCTAATTGATGTAAGAAGCCTATGCAAACCATTAGACAACCAAGCCTTTCATGATGAATTTGCCCAATACATTCACAGTATTGGCTGGTAAGTACTACACAAACCATCAACTGTCTTAAGAGGGATTATTAGTTGTCAGGGTAATAATAACAGGATAACCAAAGTGACTCGTGTATCGCTGCTGCAGCAAGGTCTCAACTGATCTTGGCTCTAACGGACAAAAGCTGGATAAACATTATACTGGGGCATTAGCTGGTTTATATCTGCACCGTGTATGTAAGAAGATCCATTTCAGGAGACGTTTGCCTGAAAATAAAGCTTTATTATGGTGTAGTTGAGGGCTTTTTATGAGCACTGTATGTGAAACATAGGGGCAGCCAATTGCTCACATGCAGTGGGGGCTTTAATGCACCTATGGTTGCAGGGCAAATATATCAAAGTTGCTGGCTTACATCTAGGGTTGCCACCTGGCCGGTATTTTACTGGCCTGGCCGGTAAAAATGTTGCTTGATGCCGATGTTATTTATAGGGAAAAACCATAAAAATATAGGAAGGCCGGTGTTTTTTTTCCAGAAAAGTTGGCAACCATATTCACATTCTAAACCTTAACAAATTTGTAGTACACCCCCCCAGGTCCCGAGCATTCTGGATAACAGGTCCTATACCTGTATTGTCAGTTTGGAATGTGGTTTTGCTTACTGGTAGCTACAATTCACTGCATCTCCATCCAGCAGAAGGCTAGGGGTTGTAAGAACTAGGGGGCTGCAGATAGGTGGCCCCTGGGCTGCACACTGCCGTTTGTAGGAAAGTAACAGGTCTGGCACTTTCCTCCTGTTTCATAGACAGGAAAGGGAGCTGTGAGGAGCACACTGCCATATCTGCTAATATTATACTGATTCGATTTTTTTAATAGATGTTTAAAATGTTTGGCGGATAGAAATAATTATGCTTGAAATGTACCTGTTGCACTTTTATAATGGAGCTCTGTGCGTTTATATACATACCAGCTCTTAACTCCCTCGCTGCCCTGAACTTGGATTCAAAATAGGCCCTGACATTCATAGTACACAGAGGCCCAAACAGCCCCCACCAGCCCACTTATAGTCACTGTCTATGGCATCTTACAGCAGCCCCTATGGTGTTTGCCAGAACCCACAGATTGCCAGTCCTGGCCTGGCCTCAGCATCTTGCAGTGGATACAAATTATATCATGAAAACAACCCGGTGCTGCTGGAAATGGACTGCTTGGTAGTGTGTTTGAAAATGAGAAACCTACCCCCCATTTAGGTACCCCCTATGGCATTTACTAAAATGTCTTCAATTATGGTAATATAGAATGCCAAGTGGAGCTCATTACTCGCCATTGAAGGGCAGGGTTCATAGACAGGGCCTGTGGGCTTTTGCATCACATAAGTTTGGCCACACATGTGCATGGGCAGATTGATTTGATTTAATCAAAGGGCCCCATGGGGTATTTAAATGGTTTTCCATTCAAGTGCAGCTGCATCCTGTTCCTGATTGGCTCTTACAGTCTTGGTTACACGTTACACAGCCATGATTCAGTTTTGGTCTGTCAAGACTTTTGGTGTCTGTGTCAGCGCATATACCAATCATCTTCCCGTTGGTTCACAGGTTAAAGGAATGGTATAGCTTGGCCATCAAACATGTAGCCAGCTTTAGGCCAAAATCATGGGTATTCTTATTTTAAACTATTTATTCAACCCTGTAGAAAGCAGAATTCCAATAGGAAAAAAGCAAATACTACATAGGAATAACTGCCACATCTGAGCCAATGATTATTTATCATACTTATGTCTTGCTTTGAGGTCAATAATAATACCAATAAGTTGATAGGGGTCAGTTATGACCACAACATTTCCCTGCAGCTGTGCATAAATAACCTTTCATTAAAGTTGCTTGCATCAAAATGCAGGAACATTGCCAATAAATTTGTAGTACTGGGCCCAACCCTAGCTGGTGATTTATTGACCAAGTAGGGGTTCCACCTGTCTGGTTTTGCCCAGGACAGCCCAGTTTTCAGAATTTAGAAATTCCGAATTTTCCTAATTTGGATAAATGGGCAGGATTTTCCAAGATTGACGCATTATTTGGACAATCATTGATTGCCATGTCATAGCCCCATGACATAAATTAACTGTCCCTGATGTCAGAGGTCTGCCACATGGCATCACCCCCTGCCCGGACCTCATGGCCCTGAAAGGTGGCAACTCTATGATCAGGCCAATCAAATAGCAGCTGGGTGGCAACACCTACACCCCCTCTCTTACACTACCTATCCTGAATGTGAAAACCAAACAATTACAAAAAAATTTACAAAATAATTCAGAAGCACCAAAATTCTGTTTTTTTGGTCTTTTAAAGATTGCTGAATGGTTTTACCAATCTCTAGTACCTCTCTGACCCTTGAACAACAAAGCTCCAATAAGTTTTTATTTCAGTGTAAATAAAGAAGCTTTCCCTTCAGATTCCGGGAGAATAAAATCATTACTTCCATGTTCCGAACACTCCCCTCTTTGCGTTTCCTTTATTTGATTTTTGTTTCCTTTCAAGTTAAAGGGCTCTGATGTAGTGTTGTTCCATCTGTATGTTTAGCCTTCCTTATCTGTCCAAATCAAATCTTCTTCTGTATGTGTTGAGACACTTCTGTAGGTTGGCTGCTCTGTTGCCTGATTGGGAAGCCTGGTGTTCTGAAATGCCTGGTGCCTGTCTGAATAAACACACAAGGGGGATTGATGCACTTCATTTCAATTCTTGGGTTATAAAGATCTGGGACTTGGAAGAGCAATTTAACCCTTCATTCCTGGCAGGAGTCTATTTGTACTAAGTAATGGCCAAAACTCTTGATCCTGCTGATGATGCATTTCACTTCATATTCAGTGCTTTAAAGCAGCCATACATGGAAAAGTGTTAGTCCACTAGCTAAGTGATTGGATATTGTGGTGTTCCCCTTATATTCAAATAGCACTTATTTGTTATGTTGGGCTGGTTGCTCAAACAAGTGTTTCTGAACAGGATTGAACAGGAGCTCCATCCTTGCTCACTTCTGCATCTGTTGTCCCATCCATATGTCAAAAAGGACAATGACAGATAAAACTTGGGATGGTATCTCAAAAGAGCGTGTCAAACCAACCTGCCCAATGTGGACACAAATGCTGCCTGACCATATGTGTGCATTTATTTCCATCTTTAGGATAGGGTCATGTAGGGGGCTAGAACAACCAATGGTGGCCCCAACACTTGCTAGCTAAAGTTAGGATCTAGTTGCCTTAGTGTCTGCTCAGGTGCTAAATACTCTTACCTTTTCGGTCATTGCTGAAATTGCCTTGGTTGTGGGGTAACAGACATTTTCTATATAGCTATACCACTTTCAGTATAGTTCTAGAGACAATTGGGTGGATTTTAAGCGCTCACCCAGCAGGGTATGTACTGTGCTATTGGACTGGTCCGGTGCATTCTCTGCTTGTGACCATTGTTCCAGCAACACAAGGACTATAGCTAAAAAAGGCAATGGCTTGTGACCACAGCTCAGTACAAGGGAATTACTGTGCCTCCTGCAAAGAGTCTTAGATGCTGCTTAAAAGGTTCAAGACCACAAGTCACAGGTACCACTGTTTGTAATGCAATTAAAATCCATTACCAGCCATTACTTAGTTGGTGGCTGTAGTGCAGAATGAGAATACACTGGAATGGTTAGTAAAGGGCAATGTGGATGTAGCTCTGTAGAAGACCTAACCCCCAACATGCTTGGTGCAGACACAACTGATGTCCTGCCCATAAAAAGGCTATAGATAAACAAAATATTGGCATTCCTGCCACCCAGAGATAATGTTTGCAGAATGTCATAAGGTATAATATGTATCTTCTTCACTGACGCCATTGTGTTTGACACCAGGGCAAAGCACACCTACCACAAGACGTTGCTGGAGCAAGTACAGGAGATTGAGACCAGAGCCAAGGAAATGAGTAAAGCCGCCATGCGGGATTCCAATGGCAAGAGGTAAAAATGATTGTACATACATATATATGTTGTTAATACCAGAGGATAAAGGGAAGCACTGAACTTTTTGGTGCATTGATTTATTTCTATTTTGGTCTTTTTGGAAAAAAAAATGTGCCCCTTCAAATCTGCCCAGTGACAACCATTTAGCAGACATTTGGCTATGTTTGCTCATCATACCCAAGGGGAATAATGTAAATAGCACTGGCTCTTGTTTTAAAAAGTATCCTTGAGAATTGAAATGCTAGATATAGCAGCATATGGCCTTAAACAGGGATCCTTCTAATACATGTATAATGTATGACCACACGCAGCTATTTTCTTCTCTTGCCTGATACAGTGCATATAGTTAGAAATCAATAAAGTCCCCTGGGCATGCGTTGCTGTTATTGGGTGTTCACTAGCCCAGTGGAGTGCATCTGCTCGGAAGGCTGTATAAAAATCACTGAGCGTGCAGATTAACTGTGGGTACGTGTGAATGTGGCACTTGCACAAAACGCCAGTTGATGTAGGAATTCATACCGCCTACAGGGGAGATGGCAATTAAAGTTTACATGCAAATTCACTGATATAAAAGGGTTTTGAAACTTGTCATGGTTATGGGAAGCAGTGTTCCTTAGCATTTCTCACTTCCCTTTATGCCTTAGTTAAATAATACAGCCGACAGCCTGGGAAGCTTGTGGTACAAGTTGAATTTGCTTTCCCTAACCTTGAAATGCATGCTGGAAGTATCAAAACACATATAAGGAATCATTTATAAAGGCTCTGCCACTCAAGTGTTGGACCACCAAGGGGTGCAAATTCACGCCCCTTTTTATTCATTCATTGGATTCTGTCATGGCTTGTTTGGTGTACTTTGTATTTCTAAAGTATACTGTTTACACTGCAAATAATTCACTCTACCATATAAAATGTTATTCCTGAACAAACAAGTATTTTTTGTAATATTTGTGTGTAGGCAGCCATCTCAGTGCACTGTGCCTGATTCTGAGCTTTCAGAAAGAGCCAGTGCTTCCAGTTAAACTATTGTTTGTCCTACTCAATGTAACTGGAGGAGTCGCAGTGGGACTTGGACTTTTACTATTGAGTGCTATTCTTATATCTACCAGGGAGCTGTTATCTTGTGTCAGGGAGCTGTTATCTTGTTACCTTCCCATTGTTCTGCTGAGGGGCTGCTAGGAGGAAAGGGAGGGGGTGATATCACTCCAACTTGCAGTGCAGCAGTAGTGATTGAAGTTTATCAGTGCACATGTCACATGACTGGGTGCACCTGGGAATCTAACAATATGTCTAGCCCCATGTCAAATTTAAATATAAAAAAATCTGTTTGCTCTTTTGAAAAAAATGGATTTCAGTGCAAAATTCTGCTAGAGTAGCACTATTAACTGATGCATTTGAGGAAAAAATATTAAGGATGCACTGAATCCACTATTTGGGATTTGGCCGAATCCCTGAATCCTTGGTGAAAGATTCAGCCGAATACTGAACTGAATCCGAATCCTAATTTGTAAATGCAAATTAGAAGCAGGTAAGGAAAAAGTGGAAAAAATTCTTCTTTTGTGATGAAAAGTCACGTGATTTCCCTAACCACCCCTAATTTACATATGCAAATTAGGATTCAGTTCGGCCAGGCACAAGGATTCGGCCAAATCCGAATCCTGCTGAAAAAGGCCGAATCCCGAACCGAATCCTGGATTCGGTGCATCCCTAAAAAATATGTTTTCCCATGACAGATTCCCCTTAAGCACTTGAATCTGGGCCCTTGCATACACTGGTTGGCAAGAGGAGCAGAGAAAAGTGCTGGCAATCAAGACACTCATGAGCAGGGCTTCTTAGGACCCTCTTCCCGCAGCCTACGAACCAGTTCCAAATGTCCCCAGTGCTGTATTCATGTAGAGTGCACAGGTTTTTGCAAAGGGATGCAAACAACATGACTGTTTGCACCATGTCCTGTGCTTTGTAAATTGAACCCATAATTTGCTCAAACCTGCATCTCAAACAAATGCAGAAAAAAAAAATGCCAGTATGTAAGGGCCCTCGTTTCTTTTATTCAGTCCAATAAATAAATTCCAGGACTCCAAACTTTCATAGAAATCAATAACAAGCAACTGTGTATCATGAATTCCCATTAAACAGAAAATGACTTTGTAAGTAGAACCCGGCCCTACAGAGGACACAGCGGTAAGTAACACGGCCCAGTGATGGAGCTCCCGGCCATGAAAGGGTTAAAGGCAGCTGAGAAGGCTCGCTTTGACAAAAACCCACACACTTAATCATTACGGCCTGCGCTAAACAGAAAAGGTATTTGAACCGAGTGAGCTGGTAATTGCATTTAAAATCAACATTTCCACGTTGAGAAGTGATGATTACTGGTTCCCCCCCTGCACCACGTGTTTTGCTTGGATGAATCCCTGCGATTGTGCTCATGTGTCATCTCCAATCTCACTGTTTTTTGGCAAACAAAACTCCTTAATGGTTTGTATTTATTTTCTTGCCTTCTCAGGGCAGGTTTCTCTGTCTGTCCCTCCATGCAGATCTCGCTCACACTCACAAGGCTTGCCCTGCACAGAGACCATGTAAGCAGCCCCCCTCCACTGCCTCCCACCAGCCCCTGTTTGTTTTCTACTCTGCTAATTACTGCCAGATTTACTGGGTGGTCCATCTGTGAACTAGATAATGGTGGAGTGCTTCAATCTTCTTACGATTGCTGTGTGTGTGTGTCATGGTTTGGCCTCTTGAGTGTTCCTCAGAATGGGCTCCTTTCATCTGTTCAGTATGAATCTCGGCCTTTTCACACCTGCCCCACTCGTGCATGTCTCTAGGGGGGCTCTAACACTCTAGAGTGGATGAGTGGTGTGCTGGGATTGCCTTGTAAAGTTGTTTGTGCTTGAAATGTGTTTCAGTGGAGTGTGTCTTTTCTCTGTGTTAAAAAGCAGCTTCTTTCCCACTACTGCCGGGAACCCCCTGCCATGTGCCAGGAGATTCCTCCTATGGTTTTAGCAGGAACCGGGAAACTAAAAACGGCTTGTTTCTAATGAACCTGCTGGGTTTGCCCTGCGGGGGCCATTGCTCAGGTGGGCTGCAGACTGTGCAGCATGTGGTGCAGGGAAGATCAGGAGGTAATCGTAGAAGCCTTTTCCAGATACTTTTGTATATAGACATTTGGGGTTCATTAAAGAGATACTGTCAGGGGAAAACACATCAGTTAATAGTGCTGCTCCAGCAGAATTCTGCACTGAAATCCATTTTTCAAAAAAGTAAACTGATTTTTTTTTACATTTAATTTCGAAATCTGACATGGGGCTAGACATATTGTCAGTTTCCCAGCTGCCCCTAGGGTTGCCACCTGGCCGGTATTTTACTGGCCTGGTCGGTAAAAATGATGGTTGATCCCAATGTTATTAATAGGGAAAAAAGTTAAATATATAGGAAGGCTGGTATTTTTTTCCAGAAAAGTTGGCAACCCTAGCTGCCCCCAGTCATGTGACTCAGGTCCGGACTGAGAATTAAAATAGGCCCTGGCATTTCAGGTACACAGAGGCCCAATCAGCCCACACAGAGGCCCAAACAGCCCCCACCAGCCCACTAAATAGTGACTTTCTATGGCACCTTATAGCAGCCCCTCTGGCATTTGCCAGAACCCACAATCTGGGCCTGATGTGACTTGTACCTGCACTTTAGGATGGAACTATTTTCTGGCAGGCTATTTCTCCTACATAGGGTAAGGGTACACAGGCAGATTTGGGGAGATTAGTTGCTCCAGCAACAAATCTCCTCTTCTTCGGGGGGACAATCTCCATGAAGTGCCTTTCTGCCGGCTAGAATGAAAAATCGCCAGCGGGATGGCACTCGCGGCCGCAAAGAGGAGAAGAATTGTCGCTAATCTCCCCGAATCTGCCCGTGTGCCCTTACCCTTAATGTAACTGTCTCAGTGGGACTTGGCTTTTACTATTGAGTGTCGTTCTTAGATTTTCCTAGGAGCTGTTATCTTGTGTTAGGGAGCTGCTATCTGGTTACCTTCCCATTGTTCTGTTGTTAGGCTTCTGGGGGGGGGGGGGGATATCAATCCAACTTGCAGTAAAGCAGTAAAAAGTGACTGAAGTTTAGCAAAGCACAAGTCACATGACTGGGGCAGCTGGGAAATTGACAATATGTCTAGCCCCAGATTTCCAAATTGAATATAACAAAATCAGTTTTCTCTTTTAAAAAAAATGGATTTCAGTGCAGAATTCTGCTGGAGCATTAACTGATGCCTTTTGGAAAAAAACATGTTTTCCCATGACAGTATCCTTTTAACACCTGCAAGTGCTGCATACAAAGTGAAATTTTGGATGCAAATCATTTTGTTTTTAGCCACAGTGCAGTGTATTTTTCCAGTGTAATCATAACTGCACAGGGAGTTGTGACGTGCAGTTTTTCAAGTCATGGACAGGTGGCAGCCCAAACTTTACCCACAGTCCTCTCCGGCCACAAAATCACCCTCAGGGATGGGCAGTCAGACTTGGCAATATAAAGAATGACAGCTTGCCAGTTTGAGCAGGTTAAAAGAGGGTGGGTTGGATGTTGGGTAAGGGTTGACTTTTTGCCGACCCACACATCATTAGCACTGGATTTATCAAAACGATCTAAATTGCGACTGAATGTGGTACAAAGCAACTGCAAGTTGCAAGTGATTGCGTCACTTGAGCACTCATCCTTAAAGGAACAGTTCAATGTAAAAATAAAAAAATAAATTGTGGATAAATAGAAATAAATTGTGCAAAATAAAAAATGTTTCTAATATAGTTAGTTAGCCAATAAAGGCTGGAGTGACTGGATGTCGAACAGCTCTCTTGTTCGACTATTCGCAACCTAAAACCTGCCGAGTTCATGTATTAATCAATGGTAGAGGTCCAGTGACCAATTTGAAGATGTTATTAGCCTTCCTGACATTCAAGTTTTTTTCGGGTCGATAATATTTGCTCGAGTTTTAGATATTCCATTTTTTTCTTAAAAAACCACCAATCGAATCTTAAGCATATTCCTTTATTCGAAAAAAAAAATTCACGTGAATTCAAAATTCGACCTTTGATAAATGTGCCTCTTAGTGTAAATCTCATATACTATAATGAGAGCAGTTGCCAGCAAGTCAAGGCATTTGGATTGCCATGTCTACAGCAAGAGGCGCAGTTATCAAAGGGTCAATTTTGAAATTCATGTGAGTTTTTTTAAAACTGTCATGAACTCGAAATTTGACCAATTGAAATTGATTAAAATTCGGGTGAATTAAATAAATAAAATATCGGATTAGAATTTTTTTTGAAATTTTTGAATAACTCCATAGTCTAATTTGACAGTTTTGACCAGAAAAAAAACCTTGAAAATTCTAATTTCAAATTTTCAATTCAACCCTTGATAAATCTGCCCCCAAGTGTCTCTTTTCTACCAGCTGTTCTTCTGATCACATGAGTTCAGGGCTTTCTGGGGCCCCTTTATTTTGAGTAGGACGCTCCAAGCTACAGTTGTTAAACTAAAACTCTCAGCACCGTTTCAAATGAACTTTTAAAGGAAGACATTTGTTCCCTGATGACAGATGGCTTCTCTAAATTTAAATGCCATTACCGGATAGTGATACTGTCTCATAAGTCCTTTCAAGGGCAGTTTTGTTATTATTTTGGACTGTTTGGTTCTTAGCGAAACAGGATACGGATGAGACAATGCCTAAAATTTGTTGTTAAAGACTAAATAGAATAGAGAATTCTAAACATTTCTTGTGGAACGATGACAACAAATTGCATGTTTTGGAGACTTCCAAACAATGCACAAAAGGTGAACAAACAGTCATGAAGCATCTTGCAATTACAAGTCCCGACGGAGACTCGCGGATTACCCGCCGCATTCAGCCGTTCTTTTTGAAGTTGCCTTTACACAGCGGATCAGAAGCGGAGGTGTATAAGCAAGGATAAAAGTTACCTTCCTCGTTCCTTGGATAATGTATATATAGCGAAAAGCTTGTTGGCTTTCTGTATAATATAATCTCTTTCAGAATGAAACAGAGGTAGGGGAAAAGGAGGGCTTGAACATCTGGCATTTCAACAAACATTTACTACAGTATTTAGTTTGTGAAATCCTCTAATGGTTTCTTCCAGTTATCCAGAAAGAGCAATGCTAATAGTACTGCCATACCTTACTAAGTGTTACCTACCAGTGTTCCTGTAAGGCAGTGATCCCCAGCCAATGGCTCGTGAGTTCACTAACCCCTTGGGTGTTGTTCCCAGTGGCCTCAAAGCTGGTGCTCATTTTTGAATTCCTGGCTTGAAGGCAAGTTTTGGTTGTATAAAAACCACGTGTGCTGCCAAACAGAACCTCCTGTCGGCTGCCAGTCCAGATACCATATAGCAAATCACGGGCGATACTATCTTTCCATTTCAATGTGGCTCACAGGTAAAAAAGATTGGGGACCCTTGCTGTAAGTACTTACCTACATACGTATCTATGCTGTGGAAGTTAGCAAAGTAGTTGGATGTATCCTGCTAGCCAATGGACTAGCAAGGCAGACTAAGCTTTTTGCTTTCTGTACCCATAGCAATCAGTGAGTCAGTTCATGGGGAAAACCCCAGTGCCGTAACTAGAGGGGGGCAGGCCCTGGTGTGTGACGCGCAGCCGGGCCCCGTCCCCCTCCGTACATGCCGGATTTCAGTGGCGAGAGGGCTGCCAGGGGGCCCTGAAGGTGTGCGGGCCCGCGTCTGCTCGCACCCCCTGCTCCCCCGGTAGTTCGCCACTGGAAAACCCCACAATGTTACAATGATTGTTTTATCCATGTTCTTGAAAATTAGATCCATGTACTTAAGTTCCAAGCATTTGACTGGCCACACTTACAAACCGCAATACTACACCCCACAAAACACTTAAAAAAAAAGCACTGTAATGCAGTGAGCTTGGTAGGCGCCATTTCTTGCTACTTAAGCTTCTCTTTTTTGGTTGGTTCACTGATAGGGATGAGTGAAATATTTGGCCGAGAAAAAACACCCATAGACTATAATGGATAGTAAAAAAAAATGTTGCGTGGTTTAAAAAACGTCACACAGTTTGAAAATTTGTCACAAGAAAAAACAGCCATTGACTTAAATGCATTTTTGGGTAAGCAAAGTTTTTGGGTAAGCGGAATAAATCAGATACGCCTGTCACTAATTGATGAGTTTGTGCTGTTGGGGATCTGGCATCAACTGTCTATTCTCAGCTTTGGCAATCACTCCCAAGTGCAAAAGAGCGACTATGAAACCCACTTTACTACAGTGCTTTTTGGGAACAGGTAGGCAAGTTTTGGAGAGCATAGTAGTTAGGGAATTGGATGAATCAGAATTTGCCTGGCCAAACCAAATACTCCTATAATCGTGTGCTTTTTGATAGGGATGCACCAGATCCACTATTTGGGATTCGGCCGAATCCTTTGTGAAAGATCCGGTCGAATCCCAAGCTGAATCAGAATCCTAATTTGCATATGCAAATTAGGGTCGGGAAAGGAAGAAGTGAAAAAACATTTTTTACTTCCTTGTTTTGTGATGAAAAGTCTCATGATTTCCCTTACCGACCTTAATTTACATATGCTAATTAATATCCGGATTTGGTTTGGCCAGGCACAAGGATTTGGCCGAATCCTGCTGAAAAAGGCTGAATCCAGAACCGAATCCTGAATTTGGTGCATCCCCTGGTTTTGTTTCCAATGAGAATTAATTATATTTTAGGGATCAAGTGCAAGCGACTGTTTTCTTATTACAGAGACAAAGGAAATCATGTTTAAAAATTTAGATTATTTGGATTAAATGGAGTCTATGGGAGACAGCTTTCCTGTACTTCAGAGCTCTCTGGATACCGGGTTTCCTGATAACAGCCATACTGTTAACCGCCAGTGGGAAACCATGTGCACCACCAATGATGTACTTTAGAATACTATACGAGACACCTGAAACATCATGTATTGTGAGTTTTGTCGCCCTTGAGGCAAAATAAACAGTAGCATTGTACTTATAAACTACATAAATAACAAAAAACATATGTGTATTATAAAAGGATACAATTATGTGATGACAAAATCCCTAAGTAAAGGGAAGTAAACCCTAAAAATGAATATGGCTAAAAATGCCTTATTTTATATACTGAACTTATTGCACCAGCCTAATGTTTCAGCTTGTCAATATCAGCAATGATCCAGGACTTCAAACTTGTCACAGGGGGTCACCATCTTGGAAAGTGTCTGTGACACTCACATGCTCAGTGGGCTCTGAGCAGCTGTTGAGAAGCTAAGCTTAGGGCTCGTCACTAATTATCCAGCAGAAAATGAGGTTGGCCTGTAATATAAGCTGATGCTACAGGGCTGATTATTAAATTCTGATGCTAATTGCACTGGTTTCTGTGCTGGTGCATGTTTTATATCCCCCCCCATCCGGTTACTTTTTCATCCCACCCAGTAGAACACCGTCCATGCAAAATAACAGGGCAATTTGCATTTTATCCTGTTCCCAGCGGCAACCATGCATTGATTTGAATAAGACGCTGGAATATAAGAGAGGGTCTGAATAGAAAGATGAGTAATACAAAGTAGCAATAACAATACATTTGTAGCCTTACAGAGCATTTGGTTTTTAGAAGGGGTCAGTGACCCCCATTTGAAAAGCTGGAGAGAGTGGGAAGAAGAAAGCAAATAATTAAAAATGTATAAACCCACTAACCCACTCCACTGAACTCTAACACATTTGTCTTTCACTGCACACGGAAGAAACAACATCCAAATATATTTATGGGCTTTTCAGACGTGAACTAAAAGGGGTGGTTCAACTTTAAGGTAACTTTTATTATGTAATAGAATCTCCAATTCAAAGCAACTTTTCAATTGGTTTTCATTATTTATTTTTATAGTTATTTGCTTTTTTTCTTCTGATTCTGAATTTGTATTACTGATACTTCTATTCAGACTCTCTCCTATTCATATTCCAGTCTCCTTTTCAAATCAATGCATGGTTGCTAGGGTAACTTGGACCCTAGTTACCAGATTGCTTAAAATGCAAATTGAAGAGCTGCTGAATAAAAAGTAAAATAATTCAAAAACCTTACATAGTAAAAGATGAAAACCAATTGCAAACTGTCTCAGAATATCACTCTCTACATCATACTAAAAGTTACCTTAAGGGCAGAGACACACGGGAAGATTCGGAGGGAGACTAATCGTCTCTTCTTTGGGCTACAAACCCCCCATGAAAAGCCTTCCCGCTGCCTACAATCTAAATCGCCAGCAGGATGGCACTCGGAGTGCTTTGTTTTCTGAGTTTGTTTTCTGAAGTTTCCTCGGGAGGCAATTTCGGGTGACTTCGGAAAACAAAGCGTTCCAAGTGCCATCCCGCCAGCGATTTAGATTCTAGCCAACGGGAAGGCAGTTCGGGGGGATTAGTCGCACAAAAAAGAGGCGATTTGTCACTGGGCGTTGAATATCCACATGTGTCTCTGCCCTAAAGGTGAACGACCCCTTTAAAGGCACAGGGCCACTCCTTGTGTTCTCTGTTGTACTCTTTGTAACGAGCGACACAATTACTTGTGAGATTCCCTTTCACTTAAGTGCTTTTTTTTCTTTGCTGAGTTTCAAACCTGCTCGGTGCCTTTGCATGACTGGTCTGACTAGTATCTTATTTATTTTCTTTTCCCTTTTATTCAGTCATTGAATACAGATCTGTATCTAGTCATTTCAATAGCCGTGACCCCACCATCAACCAAGCAGCTACTGTAAAAGAATGTGCACTGGCTGATTACTCAAAGGCCCCTCTTGAATACTGGAAAGAAACAGAGAGCTCTCTCCAAAGGCAGTCAAGGAAACCTAATGCTGAGGCCCTGACTCTAGATTAGCACAGATCTAATGAAGGCCGGGCATTGAATGGGGCCCTTTTAGTATCACTGAAATGCAGTTAATCTGTCCCTGGATCCTGCATTGTTTCATAGTTAAAGGAAAACGTATATTTTAAATTTTGCAGGTGTAATTATGTCATTGTGTTTTTTATTACAACACTGGGAAACGAGGAATTTTTATTTCATATTCTCACCGTTAAAGGCAAGAATGTGGCTAAAAATGCCATATTGTATATACTGAACTTATTGCACCAGCCTAAAGTTTCAATAGCAGCAATGATCCAGGACTTCAAACTTGTCACAGGGGGTCACCATCTTGGAAAGTGTCTGTGACACTCACATGCTCAGTGGGCTCTGAGCAGCTGTTGAGAAGCTAAGCTTAGGGCTCGTCACTAATTATCCAGCAGAAAATTAGGTTGGTCTATAATATAAGATGATTATTAAATTCTGATGCTAATTACACTGGTTTGTTTGCTGCCATGTAGTAATTATCTGTATTAATTACTAATCAGCCTTATATTGTGACATTTCTATTCTATGTGTACTGTATATTGTGAGTGGGTCCCTAAGCTCAGTAAGTGACAGCAGCACAGAGCATGTGCAGTGAGTAAGTAGAAAAGAAGATGGGGAGCTACTGGGGCATCTTTGGAGACTCAGATTTACTGCTAAAGGGCTGTGGCTGCCTTGGACTGGTACAATTTACAAAATTTCTAGTCTGCTTCTGTAGTTAGGCTTTAGTTCTCCTTTATTGGGCAGTTAAACTCAGGATATTGGGGTCCCGCAGTGGGTTGGGTGCCCATAGCTAACAGTGCAAGGTGGATATTGAGTGGGTAGGGGATACTCCAGTCAGCTCTACTTGATTCCTTCCAGCCTACCACCTGCCCGCTGATGATGTCACTTTTGTGTTATGATGAAATCAATGGGAAAGTAAGAAATGTTCAGTAATGGTGTTAACTTGAGAAGTCGTGGCTTGACCTAAGTTGACTTAACAAAAAAAGCCTATATCAAACAACTGGTTTGCAAATAAAAGTGGCCTCAAATGAACTAGAAACAGTCCAGGTGATTGGGCAGTATGAACAAAATGAGCCACACTGCCTGACCATGCCTGAAGTATAATATGTCAGAGCTTTTATGATCTCCTACAAAGGTATTACTGTTTTGGCTTGTAGATTTGTACCAATCTGCCATTTTCCTCTCTTCTTCCAATATCTCATTTAGCCTCCTACCAAACCCTGTTAACCCATTCTGATCATTCTCTTAAGGTGGCCATACGTGGGCAGAACCGCTCGTTTGGAGAGTGGGCGTTAATGGGCTGATCTGATTGTGGGCCCTATGTTCGTATCACAACTCTGAGAAGGCAGGCTTTCGGTGGGAGGACTGCATCCAGTGTCGGACTGGGATGCCAGGGGCCCACCAGAAAACCCCAGACCGGGGCCCACCAGAAAACTTTAGACCATGGGCCCACTTTCCAAACTATCATTCCTCTCATCATTTAACCTCTTTATTCTCCTAGTTTTTTTATATCTCCTTACTATACTCTAGTCTTTCAACATTAAGCCTATTTTTTCCCATGAAGAAATAGGGAATGACCATGAAATAGACTAAATGGTTAGAACCAAGAGGGCCCACTGACACCTGGGCCCACCGGGAGTTTTCCTGGTATCCGACACTGACCACATCAACAAACCAATGCGATCCTTGATTCAATGGAATGGAATGGAATCTACCCGATCGACATCTGGCCTGTTTTTGACCAGATATCGGGGAAGCCTGTCTGAGGGTCCGATACACGGGCAAATAAATTGCCGACTTTATCAGCTCCTGTATGGCCACCTTTACACACAACTAAGGTTGGCATAGCCTAGTAGTTAGGAACATGATCACGACTAAGACAAAGTGAAGGAGTCTGCTCAGATCATGTACATAGACCTACATTTTGAACCCTGGGTATGAGTGTGGACAACAACTGACAAGTCAAGGACAGCAAGTTGATAGGTCAGAGTCATAGAGGTGCTAGTATTCTGGAGTTCTCAGTAATGGGAGAGATCATCATGAAGGAACATACTGTAAAAAACAGTACAGGTATAGGATGTATTACCTATAAATCTTTGGATCTCACTTTTATTGATACAGGTTTTTCTGTAATTGTGGGCACCGCTCCTTAAAACTACTGAAGATATTTAACATTAAAGCCAATAGGATTGCCACAATATGGATGCAGCTTCATGCATCAAAATGAAGACTTCAACTCAATGGCAGTACAATTGGAGCTTTCTGGATGACCAGTGGCCAGATAACAGATCCCATACCTGTAGTTAAAAATGTATAGTATATTTTATGAGACTGAACACATTTTTGCTGGAATGAAGATTTGTTTGTGCAGCTTAACAGGAGCTGAGTATTAGAGACATAGCTTGAGGGGTCTTATTCTTATTGATACAGAAAGCAGCTGGACAAGTGGCTTAATTAGGCTTAGCGAGCCCTATGAGGAATAAGAACAGGGAAGGAGCCATATTGATACATGCAGTAGAACAGCGCTGCTTTTAGCTCAAGTCAATAACCACCTGGATATTGTAATTCTATCAATTATTTTAACCCTTTACCTGCCGTGTAACTCTAAAAGTGTTGCTGTTATACGGGCTTCTGCGTCATGTTGGTATGTATCTCTCCATTCTGCACCACCATGTGCATGTGAACTACTATACTATATTTCTAGTACTTTAGACTCTTCTTCACTGAGAACAAAAAAAGAAAATGACACATAACTCAAAATGTTATATAAAAAGATTTCGAGTTACGGAACACTCTCTCTTTTTGTTGGTTGGTTTGCCCATGGTACTTGTGGCTGTATCCTGTTAACTTTGGTCCCTCTTGGACTGGCTATATATATATATATATATATATATATATATATATATAATACACAAGAGCCATGAATATCCTTTAAATTATATCCTTATAAACAGTGCATAGTGATGTCATTGGTTAAAATCGGAGCTTAGTGATGTCATTTCTGTCACATGACTCATTGAAACTTTTGTATTGTATTAAATAAAGTACCCCTATTGTAAAATATGAGGATATTAGAAGTCACCTTGGAGTTCCATGACCTGTATAAAAACACTTGGCCATCGACCTCAAGCTTTTATATGGTCATGAAACTCCTCTGTAACTTATAATATCCATATACTTTACAAGAGGGGGTACTTTATTCACTATATATACCCTATAGAAGACTTACTAGAGTTTGGTCTTCATCCCTGAGACCCCAGGGAAGTAAGGCTTTTCTGCAGTCCATGTTCCCAGACCTTTACATATATTTGGGGTGTCCGACTGGGGGTCCCGGTGTTACGATTGGTATCACAAACCCAGAACAAACCTCAAGGTCCTGGTCGCGGCTCAGTCTTCCACCTTTAACAGCCACCTTTCGCTTCAGGAGGAGCCATCTGCTACTAGGGTTCTGCCAGGTCTTAATGTGAGAGGACCAGGGAGAGAGTTATGGGCAAAGGGAACCGCTCGTGATGCAGGAACGGAGAACAATAATTGTGGTGATGGACAGGCAGGTCAAATACCAAACGGGAGCAGGCGGTACAGAATCAGGAGACGTTAGAGTAGTCAAGGTCTCAGGCCAAGTCAAACACACCAATTGCAAAGTACAGAGAGAAATACAGAAGAGTAATTGATATACAGGCTAGGGTCAGGACAGGCAGTAGACTTGGACGATATCAGATACAGGCAGGGCCAAAACAGATCAAGAACATAAGATACAGCACGCAGGTACTACGAATAGACCTTTACATTGAGCAAGGAACAATCGGCGCCTAATATTTGAAGATTCTCGCCAAACGTGTGGTCATCTGCGCTGCCGCTTCAAACCAGGAAGCGAGCGGTGCGACAATTCTTTTATAACGTGCATTGGTGCTCATACAGGAGATGCCCCCCTGCTAGACCACCAGGGTGAGTTCTTACACCCGGGTCCACACGTGCCCTTCCTTGTGTTTTTATTTATGGTCCTTAGCCAGCATGAGAGATAAGAGCTCCATATACTTCAATGTAATTGTTTTTCAAGATGATCAATGGCAATTCTTTAACTATGGCATCGTGGATCTGGTGTCTGTTCGTACTTACAAAAAAATGGACTCAGAATGGGGGAAAACATTCTTGTATGACCAATAAACAGGCTAGAAAGGCTTTGAACTAGGAGGAGTCTGAAAGTATGATCTCTAACATGTACTGCTCAAATAAACAGAACAGCGGTGGCTCCTTCCTTTAGGCTGACCAATAGAAACTTTCCCTTAGGACAGATAATCCTTAATCCACCCAAATGGGCATTGGTCAAAATCAGTTTAAGTGCTCAACCAAATCTCGGGATGTATTCCAGTTTTATAGCCTTCAGTACTCTAGGTACAAATCAAATCAAAACAAAGCGCTCTAATTGCCATCCCGCCGGCAATTTTCATTCTAGCCGGCAGGAAGGCAGTTTGGGGAGATTTTTCGCCCAGAAGAAGAAGAGATTTGTCGCCGGGCGACTAATCTCCCCGAATCGGACAATGTGTCTCTGCCAAGTATGTTGGCATTAATTATTACCCTATGGTAAATACTATAATATTATTATAAGTGACTTAAGCAGCCTGACGCTATTTGCAGTTTGAGACACCAACTCGTATCCTCGGTCCATTTGTCTTTCCAACAGATAACTTTCTGGCGGGTGGTATTTCATTTTCTCCAGCTCATACATAAACAGGGCAGTCAGGATTATCTTTGTTTAAACAAGATTAAAATGTTTTAAATCAATCACTCGGTGTTGTTACTTGGTGAGAGCAAGCGCCGGGCGATATTGGGCTGAATGTATGTAGCAGCACATTGTGATCAATCTTAGTTAAGCATCAGTAAATGTAAACTATCCCCCAGGAATAGAAATGGTTTAATCATTGTGCAGGACTTGGGCAGAATGGGATGAAGAACTGAATGTAGGGAAATGAACGTGTTGGGCTTATCGCACTGGCCAACCGAAAAGGGACAACTACATGAAAAATGTAATTTAACCACAGCTGGAGGGGCAGACAAAGGTTTGCTGGTAACTTGTTTTAAAGTAAATGGGTTACTAGACCCATTTAGACTATTATATTACACCTCTCTGTAGGGAATTCCATCACCTGACTGCCCTTAGAGTAGATCAGTGATACCCAATCAGTGCCTTAAGAGCAATAAATTCCTCACCATCCCCTTTCATGCTGCTCCCAATGGCTTCAAAACAGATGCTCTTTTATGAATTTCTAGCATGAAAGCAAGTTTCAGAAGCATAAAGACCATGTGTAGTAATAGAACCTGCAGGCTTCCAGCCCACACAGGGCCACCAAATAACCAATGATAGGGTTGCTCCCCAACTCTTTTTACATTTCAATGTGACTCAAGGGTAAAAAAAAAAGTTTGGGGACTCCCACAGTAGTTAAACCTTTCTGATCTTGATGATGATGATATCTCCTTTACATCAGTCTTAAGGTGGCCATAGACGCACCGATAATATTGAACACAATTTTCGTATGATATTCAGTGTGTGTATGGTGGGAGAAGAGACGACCGATATCGACAGAAGACTTGTATATCAGTCGGTTCGTTGATCTGGCTGGCCGGAAAATTTTTTGTTCACTTCTTTATTCTCCTAGTCTCTGTTCTTTACATCCCATAATCCTTTATTCCATCTATTTAGCTCCCATACCGATATAGGGAATGCCCCATGAAATAGAACTAATGGTTAGAAGCAGGAGGACCCACCGAAACCCTGGTATCCTTTAGTGGGCCAGTCTAACTGTATAGATGGAACTCAGATAAAGGAAGAAGGAGCAATGCCTTTGAGTGCCATATGCAGTAAGCATCATGCAGTGGTTCCATTGCTCCCTGGATTTCCTTGCCCATAATTGGATGTGCACTGGTGCTACAGGCAAATGTTACTAAGTGCCCAATGGCCCATGTAGCTGTGCTCCATCTATTATATTATACAATAAATTTGACATGCATACAGTATATAAAGTTGAAGTTCCAGTGTAAAGGTGGCCTTACAGGGCAGATTTAAACTGCCGATTCCAGTCCTTTAGACTGAGTTGGCAGCTTAGGTGGCCATCTGATGGGGCTACCAACACATATCTCAGCAAAAATTGGCCAGATATCGATCAGGCAGGTTTGATTTTCAGGTCAGATAGAGGACATGTTGGCTTGTTGATGTGGTCTTTGCCCCGACAGCTGATATTCTGGCCCTTGTAATTCAACTGTTTGACCCTATGGTAGATTTAGCACAATATTGCCCATGTGTGGTGGACATATTAGGGGAAAGATCCACTTGTTTGGCAGCCTTGCTAAACAAGCAGATCTTATAATGTATGACCACCTTAACAGTGTCTACTATAAAGGATGTAGATCACCCCCCCCCCTTGAGAAGCCTTTATTGGCCCTGCCCTGATTAGCACTAGTGCAATACAATAGAAAGAGCAGCACCAATGAGATGCAGTTGGCTGAACACATTCCAGTGAAGAGTGTGTGATTTCTCCAGGAAGGCCTAACAGACTGATGTCTAGAGCTGATAAATAACATTAGGTGCAAACAGTGCCATAGAATGCTGAGCTTTGTCAGTAGATCCCTCCCTCTTGCCATTTGGGTGATAATCCTCCCATTCCTTGGTCTTCCCATTTCTCAAGGATTTGCTAATCTGGGTCAAACCACTGCTCTGTTTTTATATCATTAGTGCTAATTAGTGTTTGTTAAGGTAACTGGAGATGAGAAAACACGATGAAGGACATGATTGGCTTTCTCCTTCTTTTTATGCCCATCATTTGCATTTCTTTAGAAAAGTGATTGATGGGTGTCCCAAGCCGTTAGCATAAGGAAAAACAGCAAGGAGAAAACACACGGAAAGGAGGTTTTACCCAGAAATAAATACTAATATTTCCACACGTAAAAAAAAAAAGAAGTGTGAATTTAGTGTTTTTACTGCAGCAAGGAATTGCGAAAAGGGGTATATTAATATCACCTTTATGACTCTGAGCCTGTTCTGGGCGAACCAGACCTTAGGGAAATACAATAGGAAAGTACTAGGTTTAGGAAAGTAATACTGGCGGTGTCAATGACATGGTGCTTTCCTACTGTTAGATCTACTCCTCCCTTTTTCCACCCGTTGTGATTGCTTATTCCTAATGTTTATCCATGTGTGCTTAATAAAAAGGCATCTAAGTGTTTGATGCATGTTATTTATATAGCACTGACATATAGGGGGTTATTTATCAAAGGTTGAGTTGATTTTTACCCGAAAATTTCAAGTTTCTAGGGTATTTTTCAGTCAAAGCTTGAATTTTCAGGTTTAAAAAAACTAGAATTTTATGAAAATTGCTTGATTCCAAAAATACTCCAGCTAAAAAACTGCCGCAGTCAATGACAGAGGTCTCTTCAACCATTTGAAGATCTTTGTAGCCTTCGTGATGTTTGGAGGTTTTTTCGGTGGGTTTCGCTCGAAAACTCGAATAATTCGATCGATATGAGGGTTTTTTTTCCACTAAAGCTCAATTCATTTGAGCTTTCGATTTCTTTACCTTGAATTCACTGATTCAACGTTTTTTTTACATAAATTAAAAAACATTTGAGTTGTGAGTTAATTCAAGGTATACAAAACCTCATAAACCTCTAAAACTCAACTTTTGGTAAATAACCCCCATAATGTATCAATTTACAGGGGTCCCTTAAGCTACCAGCATGCTTCTGTACTGTGGGAATAAACAGAAGCACCAGGAAGAACTATAACACTTTACACGTATGCTTCCCTTTGTACACTATGGTAAACACAGTGAGGCACATTTATCAAGGGTCAAATTTCGAATTCATGTAAGTTTTTTAAAACTCCCATAAATTCTAAATTCTACCAATCGAAATTTAAACGACCCGGAAACTTGAATCGAATTAGAGTCGAATTTAAAAAGCTCGATTTGAGTTTTTTTCTCCGAAAAAAACTCAAATGTCAGGAAGTCTGCTCACAACACTAAATTGATCCCTGGGACACTCCCATTGACTTTTACAGTAATTCGGCAGGTTTTAGGTGGCAAATAGTCAAATTTTAGTTCTTAAAGAGCCAGAGTATGATAAATCTTGAAATTCAAATTAAAACTCAAATTGAGTTTGCATAAATCACACTTCGAATATGAGAGTTTTGACCAAAAAAATTTGAATTTTCACTTTGACCCTTGAATGGATCCAAAGACTTTTTTTTAAGTTCACTTGTTTTCAGATTGTTCCCCAGAAAGAAAGACTTTTTTTCAATTACTTTCCATTATTTATTTTTTACTGTTTTTCCAAAATCTAAGTTTAGGGGCAGATTTATCAAGGGTCGATTTTTGAATTAAAAAAGACCAACCGAAATGAAGTCTTTTTTTTTGGTTAAATTGGTGTGTTTTCGATCGAATAGGTCCGTATTTGGCTGAATTCGAATCGCAGGAATATTGCATTTGATCGAAATTAGATTCTGAGTTTTTTCACCAATTGACTCCAAATTAGATTCTAGGAGGTCCCCCGTAGGCTAAAACAGCAATTCAGCAGGTTTTAGATGGTGATTGGTCGAAGTCAAGTTTTTAAAGAGACAGTACATGATAAATTTCGATATTTTCAAATTTATTCGAATCAAATTGGGACTATTCCCTAGTCGAAGTAAACAAAAAATAGCTTGAAATTTGAATTTTTTACATGTGATTTTTTGGGAAAATCGTACAAATCGTTCAATTCGAAGTACGATCGGAATACGATGTATAAAATCCTCCAACTTCGAATTCGAATGTCGGAGGATTCTATTAGATGGTCGAATTGAGACGTTTTTTCTACTTCGAAATTCGACCCTTGATAAATCTGCCCCTTAGTGTGATGCTACTGTGCCTCACATATCAGATATAGTGCCAACTGCATAGTTGTAAAGATACCAGCAAGGAACACGACTTGGCAGTTATCATGGGGAGACGGATCAGGAACCGGCAAGGGACTAAATGACATGCAAGCAATGAAAAGAACTGTCAGAAGCTTTGCTTCCCTCAGGTAGAAGGCAGACAGTCTGTTTATTGTTTCAGAAACAACTCTACAAAATGTTCTTGATTTGGTTCAGAGATGAGGAAACCGAATCCATTGGTATCGCTGCAAGTGAAACACAGAACCCGCACCTGCTGCTCTTTTCTTTTTCTCTTTACAACTTTTTACAAAGCAGAATATAACTAGTAATATAGATCAACCCAAACGCAAAGGGGTATATTTATCAACGAGTGAAGTTAGAGGTCGCCGCAGTGAAATTCCGCCACTCTCCATTCATTTCTAGGGGATTTTTAAAAGAGTATTTATCAATGGGTGAAAGCGAAAGTTCATCCTTCTGCCTTTCAGAATCCCATAGAAATGAATGGAGAGAGGCGGAATTTCACTCTAGAGGACTGTGGCGGTCTCTAACTTCACTCTTTGATAAATATACCCCAAAGAATCTATGTGCACCCAGTAAACAATCTCCTTTCCCACAGAAACGCAATGAATATTGTAACTGATAACTAGGGGAGTGCCTGTTCCAGTGTTACTGCATCACATCAAGCACTAGGGTTTGTCTCCTGTAGTTTGAGGTGTGGTGTCCTCTTCAATGAGCAGTGTTTTAGGGGACAATGCACTAACCAATGTGGCTTTTCTGTTTTGTTCTACAACCCTATACATTTGCCACTTACTAAACACGCACACTGCCTACGCTTGTACTAGATATGCATGCAAACTGCTATAATTGTGTATGAACTATTTACACATGGAACACAGTGGCGGAACTACCGGGGGTGCAGGAGGTGCAAGCGTCCCAGGGTTCCGCACCCCCTCAGGGCCCCCTGGCAGCTTGCGCGCCACTGAAATGCTGGGCGAAAATCGCGTACGGAGGGGGGCGGGGGGGCCCGGCTGCATGTCCCGCACCAGGGTCCGCCCCCCTCTAGTTACATTACTGATGGAACACATATATACAGAAATGTGATTTAGATGGCTCAATGTATGTCTCTGTGTCACTCCATTTAAACGAATCATTATCGCCCCTTTTTGGTTTGGAAATGAATGCTGTGATATATGATGTGGTGTGCCGAAACAACGTTTGTTAAATTAATAAAGGTGGCCATAGACGTTATAATTACGATCTTTCCGGGAAAAGATCTTTCCAGAGTCCTGCAGCGGGTCGGGTACCCGAGGGTTACCCGCCAAAACCTGCGATACCCTGCGGCTTGCAGATAAAAGTTTCAGGATCGGGTATAGACACGTGTTGACAGTTCTTCAGGTTTGCGGGTCTTCTCAATAGCGAGTTTTACTCCTTTTTTCTGATCACACCTACTTCTAATGATGTCACTTCCGGTTTACAATGACAGCACTTGCTGTTGATTGTCAGTGGGTTGCGAATTGGGTTGCGGATAAGGTACTTGCGGGTCGGGTCCAAGCCAGGTATGCGGGTCGGGTTCGGCTTTAACAAATTGTTTCCGTGCAGTTCTCTATTTCTAGGAAAGATCGTTCGTTTCAATACACACACGTGTAGAGCTGAATCGTCAGATATCCATATAGAAACAATAGAATTCTACCTGTATCTGACTATTCAACACTAACAATGGCCGATGTTTAGGTACCTTCAAAGGCGCCCAATCAAAATTTCCCGGCCGGCCAGATCGATGAGCCGACCGATATCCAAAATCAGCTTGTCTCCCACCATACACACACCGAATATCGTACGAAAATTAGTTTTGTATGATATTATCAGTGCGTCTATGGTCACCTTAAAAATGATTATTTGTTCTATCCTGTGTGTCAGTGTCGTTTATTGGGCTTAAAGGGCAAGTCAACCCCAAAATAAAAATGGAAAAGAAAACCTAATTCTAAGAAACTTTCCGATACATATTTATTGAACATTTCCACGATTTTTAAAGTTATTTGTAAAAAAAAATTGCTATTGAAAGCAGCATTTACTGGTGGTTACTTTTTAAACATTGTTCCAAAAGTCTTAGTTCCCCAGCAAAGACAGGTCTGTTAATCACTTGCCAGGGCAGAGAATAGAAAGGGACAAACACTGCTTTTAATATTAATACATGTACAAATAACTTAAAAACCATAGAAAGATTATAATGAATGTATATTGCAAAGTTGCTTACAATTATGTTTTCTTTTATTAAGCAAAAGTTGTTTTGGGTTAACATTCCCTTTCATTTATTCATTGGAGACATGCCAGGGTATATGTACTTTATTGTGTTCACCGTTTGTTGAGTCTCTGGACATACAGTTCTATCCAGTAAGGCACACTCGAGTAGTAGAACTGGACTATCTATTTAAGACTTGTAGATTGTAATTTACTCATAGGAGTAAATACAAATGATGAGAAAGGCACATAGGGGGGAATTCACAAAAGTGTCGGGAACGGAAAAATTTATTTTAAATGTCGTATAAAGTGTCGACAAATTGTATGACACTTTTGAAATAGTGCCGTTAAAAGTTGGCGTGGTTTTTCAGCGCCACTTTTCCCGACATTTTTATGAATTGCTCGTAAACTCTTGTTTGGTCGACAATTTTTCCGACACATTAGGCTCTCCAAAATGTAAAAGTCGGTCAAATTGTCTTTTGAAAACGCTCTGTAAATTGTCATCTGTCCGTAGGAAAGATATACGACATTTTAGAAAATTGTCGGATTTACGAGAGACATTGAGAGACGGCAACATCAGCCTTTATGAATTTGCCGTTCGTACGTCATTTTACAAATTTGTCGACCGCCACTTCTGGGTTACTTGTTTTACCGACACTTTTGTGAATTCCCCCCATAGAGTTTGCATTAAATCCTGGCCATGTGCTTTTTTTTTTGGGAGGACCTTATAAATAGGGATGTAGCGAACGTCGGAAAAAAAGTTCGCGAACATATTCGCGAACTTGCGCAAAAACGCGAGCGGTTCGCGAACGGTTCGCGAACCCCATAGACTTCAATGGGAAGGCGAACTTTAACATCTAGAAAAGACATTTCTGGCCAGAAAAATGATTTTAAAGTTGTTTAAAGGGTGCAACGACCTGGACAGTGGCATGCCAGAGGGGGATCAAGGGCAAAAATGTATCTGAAAAATCTGCCTGTGTGTGCTTGGAAGAGATAGTGTAGGGGGAGAGCTGTTAGTGATTTCAGGGACAGATGATAGTAAGTTTGCTGGCTAGTAATCTGCTTGATACTGCTCTGTATTGGAGGGACAGAAGTCTGCAGGGATTTGAGGGACATTTTAGCTTAGGTAGCTTTGCTGGCTAGTAATCTACTGTTCTCTTTAAACAACTGCCATACGTTGACCTTGTAGACATTGTTTGCCCAGTTTTTTTGGTTGCAGCCACTGAAGCACAGTTGCCAGAAAAAATATGCCATATAAATGCTGAAAATAGTCATTTTTTGCCATACGTTGACCTTGTAGGCATTGTTTGCCCAGTTTTTTTGGTCGCAGCCACTGAAGCACAGTTGCCAGAAAAAATATGCCATATAAATGCTGAAAATAGTCATTTTTTGCCATATACGTTGAGTCAACGTATGGCAAAAAATGACTATTTTCAGCATTTATATGGCATATTTTTTCTGGCCTCTGTGCTTCAGTGGCTGCGGCCAAAAAAACTGGGCAAACAATGCCTACAAGGTCAACGTCGTTGACCTTGTAGGCATTGTTTGCCCAGTTTTTTTGGCCGCAGCCACTGAAGCACAGAGGCCAGAAAAAATATGCCATATAAATGCTGAAAATAGTCATTTTTTTGGTCGCAGCCACTGAAGCACAGTTGCCAGAAAAATTATGCCATATAAATGCTGAAAATATGCATTTTTTTGGTTGCAGCCACTGAAGCACAGAGGCCAGAAAAATTATGCCATATAAATGCTGAAAATATAAATTTTTTTGGTTGCAGCCACTGAAGCACAGAGGCCAGAAAAATTATGCCATATAAATGCTGAAAATATGCATTTTTTTGGTTGCAGCCACTGAAGCACAGAGGCCAGAAAAATTATGCCATATAAATGCTGAAAATATAAATTTTTTTGGTTGCAGCCACTGAAGCACAGAGGCCAGAAAAATTATGCCATATAAATGCAGAAAATATGCATTTTTTTGGACGCAGCCACTGAAGCACAGTTGCCAGAAAAAATATGCCATATAAATGCTGAAAATAGTCATTTTTTGCCATACGTTGACCTTGTAGACATTGTTTGCCCAGTTTTTTTGGTTGCAGCCACTGAAGCACAGAGGCCAGAAAAAATTAAACCAGTAGGGTTTGCACCCTAGTTTGTAACGGTGGCGGAGGGAGGAGGAGGACGCTAAAGGACAGCTGTGTGTGGAGTCATGAGGCTTGAAGAGAAGGACAGCTGCATAGAAGTCAGAACAAGTCTTCCGGCGTGCAGTAACCCTCCGAGATCCACCCCTCATTCATTTTAATAAAGGTCAGGTAATCGACACTTTTGTGACCTAGGCGAGTTCTCTTCTCAGTTACAATCCCTCCTGCTGCACTGAAGGTCCTTTCTGAGAGCACACTTGAGGCTGGGCAAGACAAGAGGTTCATGGCAAATTGTGACAGCTCTGGCCACAGATCAAGCCTGCGCACCCAGTAGTCCAGGGGTTCATCGCTCCTCAGAGTGTCGATATCTGCAGTTAATGCCAGGTAGTCCGCTACCTGCCGGTCGAGGCGTTCTTTGAGGGTGGATCCAGAAGGGTTGTGGCGCTGCCTTGGACAGAAAAACATTTGCATGTCTGACGTTACAGACTGGCCAAAGGGCTTTGTCCTTGCAGGTGTGCTCGTGGCAGGATTACTGGCACCTCTGCCCCTGGAATGTTGATGAGTTCCTGAAGTGACATCACCCTTAAAAGCATTGTACAACATGTTTTGCAGGCTGGTTTGTAAATGCCGCATCTTTTCGGACTTGTGGTATGTTGGTAACATTTCTGACACTTTATGCTTGTACCGAGGGTCTAGTAGCGTTGCGACCCAGTACAGGTCCTTCTCCTTAAGCCTCTTGATACGGGGGTCCTTCAACAGGCATGACAGCATGAAAGACCCCATTCTCACAAGGTTGGATGCAGAGCTATCCATCTCCGCTTCCTCATTATCAAGGACTGCATCATCCACCGTCTCCTCCCCCCAGCCACGTACAAGACCAGGGGTCCCCAAAAGGTCACCACTAGCCCCCTGGGAAGCCTGCTCCTGTTGGTCCTCCTCCTCCTCCTCCACAAAGCCACCTTCCTCCTCTGACTCCACTTCTGGCACCTCTCCCTGCGTTGCAGCAGGTGCCTGGGTTCGTTCTGGTGATTCCGACCAGAAATCGTGCGCTTCCAGCTCCTCGTCACGCTGGTCTACAGCCTCATCTGTCACTCGTCGCACGGCACGCTCCAGGAATAAAGCGAAGGGTATTAGGTCGCTGATGGTGCCTTCGGTGCGACTGACCATATTTGTCACCTCTTCAAAAGGTCGCATGAGCCTGCAGGCATCGCGCATAAGCACCCAGTAACGGGGGAAAAAAATCCCCAGCTGTGCAGATCCAGTCCTACCACCCAGTTCAAAAAGGTACTCGTTGACGGCCCTTTGTTGTTGCAGCAGACGTTCCAACATAAGGAGCGTTGAATTCCAGCGAGTCTGGCTGTCAGAAATCAAACGCCTGACTGGCATGTTGTAGCGCTGCTGAATGTCAGCAAGGCGTGCCATGGCTGTGTAGGAACGTCTGAAATGGGCCGACACCTTTCTGGACTGGGTGAGAACGTCCTGGAATCCTGGGTACTTGGAGACAAAACGTTGGACTATTAAATTTAACACATGTGCCATGCAGGGCACATGTGTTAAATTGCCTAGTCTCAACGCTGCCAACAGATTGCTTCCATTGTCACACACCACTTTTCCGATCTGCAGTTGGTGTGGGGTCAGCCACCGATCGGCCTGTGACTGCAGAGATGACAGGAGTACAGATCCGGTATGGTTTTTGCTTTCCAGGCACGTCATCCCCAAGACAGCGTGACAACGGCGTACCTGGCACGTCGAATAGCCTAGGGGGAGCTGGGGGTGCACAGGTGTGGAGGAGGAGAAGGAGGACCCAGCAGCAGAGTAAGAAGAAGAAGAAGACGAGGTAGAGAGCGATGGAGGAGTAGAGGTGGTGGCAGAACCGCGTGCAATCCGTGGCGGTGACACCAACTCCACTGTTGTTGTTGAGCTACCCATTCCCTGCTTCCCAGCCATTACCAAGTTCACCCAGTGGGCAGTGTAGGTGACATACCTGCCCTGACCATGCTTGGAGGACCATGCGTCAGTAGTCATATGGACCTTTGGCCCAACACTAAGTGACAGAGATGCGGTAACTTGGCTCTGCACATGTTGGTACAGGTGTGGTATTCCCTTTTTAGAAAAAAAATTGCGGCTGGGTACCTTCCACTGCGGTGTCCCAATTGCTACAAATTTGCGGAAGGCCTCAGAGTCCACCAGCTGGTATGGTAAAAGCTGGCGGGCTAAGAGTGCAGACAAGCCAGCTGTCAGACGCCGGGCAAGGGGGTGACAGTCAGACATTGGCTTCTTACGCTCAAACATGGCCTTCACAGAAACTTGGCTGGTGGCAGATGACTGGGAATGGGAACAGGTGGTCAAGGTGGAAGGCGGAGTGGAGGGTGGTTCAGACGGGTCAAGGAGAGCAGAGGTAGAGCAGTAAGATGCTGGACCAGAAGGAGTGTGGCTTTTAGTTTGCCTGTTGCCTTTGAGGTGTTGCTCCCAAAGTGCTTTGTGCTTGCCGCTCATGTGCCTTCGCATAGAAGTTGTACCTATGTGGCTGTTGGGCTTACCAAGGCTCAGTTTCTGACTGCACTCATTGCAAATTACAATGCTTTTGTCAGAGGCACACACATTAAAAAAATCCCACACTGCTGACTTTTTGGAAGTGTGCGATCTGGCGGTAACAGTAGAAGTTGGCGGCATTGGCGGCAATGGCGGGTGCGTTGGCCGGCTGAACACAGGTGCCGATACATGTTGTTGCCCTACTGATCCCTGCGGGCTGTCCTCCCTGCTTCTTCTAAGTCTTATTCTCCTACTGCCTCTCTGACTCTCCGTCTCTCCATCTGAACTACCCTCCTCTTGCTCTCTTCTACTAGGCACCCACAAAACATCAATCTCCTCATCATCATTCTCCTCAGATGCATCAATTTCTTCTGACACATCACAGAAGGAAGCAGCAGCGGGGACCTCCTCCTCATCACTCATTATGTCCATCTCTATCGTGTTCTCTGCCAGAATTAAATCTGGTGTAAGGTCCTCATCTCCTTCATCTTCTTCTGGCAATAATGGTTGCGCATTACTCAGTTCAAGAAACTCATGGGAAAATAACTCCTCTGACCCCAGTGAAGAAGGGGCACCGGTGGTGGAGGAAGTGTTACGTGGGGTGGCCATAGCAGTGGAGGATGAGGAGGATGTTGTGGTAAAGTTAGAAACGGTAGAGGATGGGGTGTGCTGTGTAAGCCAGTCAACTACCTCTTCAGCATTTTGGGAGTTCAGGGTCATTGGCTTTTTAAAACTGGGCAATTTGCTAGGGCCACAGGATTGCATAGCAGCACGGCCCCTAGCACGGCCTCTGCGTGGTGGCCTGCCTTTGCCTGGCATTATTTTTAAAAAAACAACAACAACAACAAAAACTCAGTTGGTTTTTCTGGAAACGATAATACACACAGCTAGATGGCGGGTTGAAGAAAACACTGTGCAAATAATGCCTACAAGGTCAACGTATACACTACTACAGCGGTGGATACGGATTACGTAAAATATATGAATGCTGCTTGAAAAAAAGTAACTCAAGTGGTTTTTCTAGAGACGATAATATTATCAATATTTAGACAAAATGTGAACAAGCTCACACAGCTAGATGGCGGGTTGAAGAAAACAGTGTGCAAATAATGCCTACAAGGTCAACGTATACACTACTACAGCGGTGGATACGGATTACGTAAAATATATGAATGCTGCTTGAAAAAAAGAAACTCAAGTGGTTTTTCTAGAGACGATAATATTATCAATATTTAGACAAAATGTGAACAAGCTCACACAGCTAGATGGCGGGTTGAAGAAAACAGTGTGCAAATAATGCCTACAAGGTCAACGTATACACTACTACAGCGGTGGATACGGATTACGTAAAATATATTATGGCTGCTTGAAAAAAGTCACTCCGGTGTTTTTTCTGGAGACGGTAATATTATGGATATTTAGACAGAATGTGAACAAGGTCACACAGCTAGATGGCGGGTTGAAGAAAACACTGTGCAAATAATGCCTACAAGGTCAACGTATACACTACTACAGCGGTGGATACGGATTACGTAAAATATATGAATGCTGCTTGAAAAAAAGTAACTCAAGTGGTTTTTCTAGAGACGATAATATTATCAATATTTAGACAAAATGTGAACAAGCTCACACAGCTAGATGGCGGGTTGAAGAAAACAGTGTGCAAATAATGCCTACAAGGTCAACGTATACACTACTACAGCGGTGGATACGGATTACGTAAAATATATTATGGCTGCTTGAAAAAAGTCACTCCGGTTTTTTTTCTGGAGACGGTAATATTATGGATATTTAGACAGAATGTGAACAAGGTCACACAGCTAGATGGCGGGTTGAAGAAAACACTGTGCAAATAATGCCTACAGGGCAAATAATGCCTAAAAGGTCAACTTATACACTACTACAGCGGTAGTAAAATAAAAAAAAGTAAAATAAAAAAAAAATGAATATTAAAAAAAAAAAAATTAAAGTTGGTGCTGCTGAACTACTAGGAGCAGCAGATTAGCACACCAGTCCCACTCCCCAACACTGCTAGACTAATAGCACTGGGCTCTTATAGTAGTAGTAGTAGTAGTAGTAAAACAACAAAAAAATAAATAAAAGCAGTCCTTACAAGGACTACTGTTATTGCAGCAGTCAGCAGATGAGATCAGAAGCAGGACAGCTGCCCACTGCAGCTACATACAGAGCACTGCAGTAGAAGGTAGATTACTAGCCAGCAAAGCTACCTAAGCTAAAATGTCCCTCAAACCCCTGCAGACTTCTGTCCCTCCAATAACAGAGCAGTATCAAAACGATTACTAGCCAGCAAACTTTCAACTGTCCCTGAAATCACTAACAGGCAGCAGCTCTCTCCCTACACTATCTCTTCAGCACACACAGGCAGAGTGAAAAAACGCTGCAGGGCTTCGGTTTTTATAGGGAAGGGGAGTGGTCCAGGGGAGAGCTTCCTGATTGGCTGCCATGTACCTGCTGGTCTGGGGTGAGAGGGCAAAAAAAAGCGCCAACAATGGCGAACCCAAAATGGCGAACGTCGCGCGACGTTCGCGAACTTCCGGCGAGCGCGAACACCCGATGTTCGCGCGAACAAGTTCGCCGGCGAACAGTTCGCGACATCTCTACTTATAAATAGGTAACAAAGATACTTAAAACCTGTAATAGTTCCTTCAGTCCAAGGGTAGAACTACACGGACATTTTCGGCACGATCCGACGCGCTGCGACAAAACGCATGCGAAGGAAATAAGGTAAGAGATAGAAATTTCGGATGAAGTCGCAGCGTTGATCCGACGCGACACGACTGTTGGATGCAGGCGCTGCACACTGCGTCTGCATCCAACAGTCGTGTCGGATCAACGATGCGACTTCATCAAACATTTCTATCTCTTACTTCCATTGCATGCGATTTGTCACATTCGTTTTGTCGCAGCGCGTCGGATTGTGCCGAAAACGTCCGTGTAGTCCTACCCTAAAAGGCCAGTGGTGTCAGGAGCTTCAGAATATCCCCCTCATATAATCACCTGTTCATTTCTGGTCTGACCTTAGTATGTCACTCCACTACTTTGTTGAGTAATTGGGCCAAACTATGGTAGTGATTGGCTATTTGACATGAAAGAGGGAGGAATCAGGAGGGTGATGTTGGTTGATGCATTTAAAACAGGAATTAAAAAAACTGCTGCAATATAGTGTTACTTGCAGTATACAGTACAGTGATTAATGATATTTTAAGATTTTTTAAGATTTTTTATTTGTGTTGCCCTAATAAATACTGTATATAAATGAGTCATTTTGAAGAGTAAGGCTTATGGCACTTGGGACACCGAATGAAAAGCTTCCCATATGCCATGAGCCTAAGGGTTTAGCCGTTGGGATCCCCGTTAATATGAATGGCGGTCAACTGCAATATCTCCAGCTATTTTGATTGGCCGTCACCTAAAATCATGGGTTCACTCACATGCAAGACGGCGGCAGCATTTCTGAGTGACAAGCGCCTAACGCAACTTGTAACTGGGATTTAAAGGGCATTAAAGATTCCGTGTTGGCACCTTCTTTCCATTGATAAAGAACATTCCTGCTCCTTGCATGTAGATTCTCTTTCTCGGCCAACAGCCTGGAATGTCCATATCAGGGAACCGTTGTCTGGTAATAAGAGACTATTTCACATTTTAAGCAGCAGCTGCTTCCGCCCTGGTTGTCAAGCACGGAAGGTAATGTTTATTTGATCTCGTTGCAGCTTGAACGAACGTGACCACTTGTTGAAGAGACTCGGCAGAAAAACCCCTCCGAGCCTCTTTCGTGCGAATTCCGTCCAGCAAAGTGTATCTTGTAAGTATGTCACTGTAAATAATACGGCAGGTGAGATTTACTCGAGCGCAATGCAGACAGGTGGGGGATTGGAGTTTAATTAAAGTGTGTAACAGGTACGGTTACGACCAAATGAGCTCCTAGCTAAAAAAAAAAGCTTGCAATTGAATTGTAATCTCCGTGTGACACTGGGTGATTATCCCTCAACAAGAACTCAGTCTGTGGTTTACCTTTGTGATATTAGAGGCAAAGTTATATTTATAGCCACAAGGAAGGACATGTGGGCACGACAATTGCGAAATTTATGTGAGTAGTTGGGAAAGTAGTTTGTTCCATTCCCCTGCTAATAAATACAGGCATGGGATCCGTTATACAGAAACCCGTTATCCAGAAAGCTATGGATTACAAGAAGGCCATCTCCCATAGACTCCATTTTAATCAGATAATTCAAATTTTTAAAAATGATTTCCTTTTCTCTGTAATAATAAAACAGTAGCTTGTACTTGATCCCAAATAAGATCTAATTAATCCTTATTGGAGGCAAAACCAGCCTATTGGGTTTAAGTCATGTTTACAGGATTGTCTAGTAGACTTAGGGGCAGATTTATCAAGGGTCGAATTTCGAGGTGATGGGAGTTTTTTTTAAACTCCCATCAACTCGAAATTCAAATAAAAAAAAGACCAACCGAAATTTATATAAAAAAAGAAATAAATCCATTTTTTTAACTTCGAGTGAAAAGGCTGTATTCGATTGTTTGAATCGAATTCGGATTGTATTAGATCAAATTCATTTGAAGTATTTTCAAAAAAAAAAAAGTCCACCAAATGACTCCAAATAAGTTCTAGGAGGTCCCCCATAGGCTAGAACAGCAATTCGGCAGGTTTTAGATGGCGAATGGTCGAAGTCGAATTTTTAAAGAGGTAGTACATGATAAATTTAGATATTCACATTTTTTTTCGAATTTGGACTATTCCCTAGTCGAAATACAATAAAATTAGCTCGAAATTCAAACTTAAAAATTCAGCTTTTCAATTCGACCCTTGATAAATCTGCCCCTTAAGGTATGAAGACCCAAATTACGGAAAGATCCGTTATATGGAAACTCCCAGGTCCCGAGCATTCTGGATAAAAGTTCCCAAGTTTTCAAGTGGAAATTCTGAAAAAAATCTGATTTTTTTTCCCGCAAACACAATTTTCGGGTAAATTTAAATAAACCAAAAAAATCTGTGCAGATTTGGGTTTTTTTTAGAAATTAGTGAGATACATTCAGACTTTGATAAATAACCCCCTTAATACCCGCATTTTAAATTTTTTATTTGTGCTTCCACCAATTTATAATGCATTCAGTGGGTACATTTCCTTTAATTTAAATAATGTTTCCCCGGATTTTACATCACAATTTTGTCCTGATGTTCCCAAAAACTGCTTTTTTTCCCTCTATGAATGTTATTATTTGTGAAATAAAGAGGTTTAAAATACTAACCAGATGTATAATTTGCCATGGTTCTGCCTGTAAATGGTTCCAATTCGTCTGCCCCTTATACAGTCTTACACCAATCACTTATTGCTTCAGGTTGTGTATGTGACTGACAGAGAGTCTTGCACTCGCCCCCCATAGTGTAACATTAACCTGCAGTGCTTAACCCTTGTTATTAACACAGTAAATATTGTATCTCAAAGTAAAACGGACTCCTGTGCTTCTATCCTTTCAGTACTTGAAGAAAAAGTTACTTTAACACATTTCCCTGATTTGACATTTTCCCGGATTTTACATAATTTTTTCCTGGTCCCCTGAAAAACATAATATGGGGTTCTACTGTATATTGATGGTTAGTGTAGGCCCATATTTCAACTTGCTACCATGTACTGAGTTTATACTCCATTGCATGCCAGCTGAACCTACATTTTACATTTGCCATTAGGGCTGACACTCTATGAGGGTTATACGATGGGACACGATTATGGGATGTAAAATTAAAGAAACTATATGTAAAATAATGCACATGATTGGTGGATTGCGTATTCTCAAGTGATGGGTATGCTTGGATCTTACCAAGTTGTGTTATGGTGTGTCCTACAGCAGCCGTGCAACAAGAGCTGACATTTTATCTGCAGAGCCGGAAGTTTAGAGTACAAAAGATATTGACACCGGCAATTTTTGCTTTAGTGTTTACAACAATTGTTGTTCTGTGGCCATAGATTGTGTTACACCCTACTAATTTCAGCAGACTGTCAATCCTGGAGACCAGGAGATATCAGAGCCACCTTTTCAGTTGCAAAGTGACTGCTCACATGGAAAGATCTGACCCTGTCCTGATCTGAGCTCACACCCAGCCTTGTATGTGCTGAGACCTGGCTGTGCATACCAGTAATCAGGATCAGCAACGCCTGCAGAAAATAAAACGGAGCTAAAGAAATAATGAGCAGGTCCCTGGCGCTTGATGAATATTGGTGTGTGGCTGCACATGCACAGGAGCCATAGGAATAAATTGCGTGTGGCTGCAGGAAGTAGAAAACCAGAAAAATATCCAGTTAGAGATGTTCGCCGGCAGCTGGAAAAACCCCCTGGTTGGCTGTCAAGATCAGATGATGTAAAAGGAGTGGAGGTCAAGGCAGCACTGGGGAATTGGGGTGAAAAAACACAGCGCTGAAATAATTGGAAAAGCTGGCCCTGAAAACGCTTGTTAAGACACATTTTATTTTCAAACCATGTCCGGCTTGGAGACTTCTCTTTAAATTATTATCTTTCCCACATAATCATTTTTTTAAACCCCGAGTACGTAACAGAAATGTAGTACCACGGTTCTCTTTGGCCCTTTTAATCTCACGACATGACTAAATAGCGCTGAAAAGATTAACAGAGAATTTTTTTTTAGGACCAAAGTAGCGAAGTCTCAGCCCCTCTACAGTCGGACTCTTTGAAGTTCAAATGGTTTCATTAGCATTTAATTGGTGTTTGGCACGGATTCCTTACATTGGGCTCCTTTGCCTCTGGGCATGGCAGCGAGATGGTGAAATGAAGGGGAGGCTGTTAGGATATGACAGGTATAATAGTTTTTGTTCCTGCCAAAAAAAAAAAAAAGTGCACGGCGCGAAGTTGAATGCGTTTTCAGCTTATGGCTGCGGTTGCACAAAATAATGATCCTTAAAGGAGTAATTGGTGGCAGGGGAGACGGCCCCTTAAATAACCTCCTTTCTTGCCCAGAATAGGAGTCATATGATACACTCCAGCCTTTTGTTAAAACGTGCCATTCTTGACATTTTTTTTCCGCCCTCCTCACTTTTGTCTTTCCCCCCTTTACTTTCAGATGGCTATGCATTTTCCCAAGAAGAACACGGTGTTGTTTCCCAGTCTCAAGTTGTTCGATCCTATGACACAACAAAACAGAGAGCCGGGATAGAATAACAAAGCCCTCTAGGACTGGTGGCAGAAATAATGAGCTTTGGACAATGCATCCACTGTTAACAGATATTTCGCTAAGGTTGGCCGCAGCAGCCAAAAAACTGGGAAACTCATTTCTGTGGCCTTTGCCAACAAATTTCTCAACTCTTCTTTTCCAGCCGATGGGGTCTGCATGTGATTAAAGGCACTCAAAAACCTATTTAAAACTATGCATTACAGGTGTCTTTGGAAGCAACGTGGTTAAGGTGTACTTTAAACAAGGTCACAGCCTGTTCTACAATATAAAAAATATTCTTCTGCTTCATCTCCTGTGCCCTGCATCTCACATTCCTCCCTGTTACCCTGCTCCAGAATTTCATTCCAACTCATGCTTGTAACACTTGCTCTGTAGTAGTAAGCTCTTTTACTTTAAAGGGAACGGTCATCTCAAAATTAACTTAGGGGCAGATTTATTAAGGGTCGAATAGTAAACTTGAATTTATTTTGGTATCAAAATTCATGTGGAATTCACACTGTATACTGGCGCGTTCAAATCCTAACACCTTTGCAAAAATTTTTAGAATTACAGGCTACTTATTCCCTGCAACGCTCACCCTTCTCCTGGGTGGGTCCCTTGTGCAACAGCCCTGGACCTTTCACTTAGTTCAAGATCAATAAACATTAAGAAAAAATCTCTGGCCCGGGTGCAACACCCCGAACCCGCAGCTTTGGGAGACTTTCATGGCCAATATAGAACCCTTGCAACATGCACTCAAAGGATGAGTCGGTGGCGGTGAAGTATAAAAGCAATTTCCTACATTTGAATTTTAATCTGCCAAATCGATTGTGACATGTATCACATCTCAACCATGAAAACAGTTCTAATTCGAATATTCACCACCTAAAACCTGCCAAATTCATTCACAAGTCAATGGCAGAGGTCCATTGACCCATTTGAATATGTTAATAGCCTTCCTGACATTCCATGTTTTTTCGGAGGAAAATTCGATTGGAGTTTCACTCATTTTCCTCAAATACGAAAAAAAAAAACTGTCTCGTTCCCATTAGATCAAATTGTAGACATTCCAATTTCTTTATAAATAACCTCCCATTCAAGTTGTGAGTATATTCGAATTTATTAGAGAAAAAGAAAAAAATCACATTCAAAATTCGACCTTTGATAAATCTGCCCATTATTATGACTTTTTGTGATGACTAAACCCAGCAATAAAGGAGAATGTTCAAAATGAGGGTATGTGCTGGCATACCCTAGCATACCAGATTTGTTAGTTTTTCTAGGCTGGATAAATCCAGAACAGTATCATTAAAAATAGAACAGCATTATTAAAACAGATAAAGAGCTAGAAAAATTTTTAGACCAAGGTATTTAGATTTTGGTGGTGAAAGTTGCGACAACAACTGAAGGCCACAAGATGAACGATACTTTTTTCTAATCTCAGGTTGGTTGCTTGAGACAGCAGCCAATCATAAAAATCCTAGAAGAGAAGTTAGCAATAACATCCTGGGGGACTAATCTACCACAGTTCCCACTTTCTGCCTAGCGAAGGGTGATTAAACTTGCTCTTCATGACATGAGTGACATCAGGTGATAAATGGGTGGCCTCTGTCCAACCACCCTTGCACTGCAAAATATTATGATTGTGTCATTTTTTTATGCTTCATGGCAGTACAATGTTAATCAAGTATGGGGCAATTATTCTGCAATGATTCTGTAATGCTTTTGGAGAGTGTTAGATAAGCTGCATGGAACTCTTCAAAACAAAGGTCTGTGGGTGGCATAGACACCTTTGGGGACACCTCTAGCTAGTGAACTTCAGTATAAGGAACGTCTCGCCATAATTGTCTTTAATGGTGGTGGGCCCATGTCAAAATAAGCTTTGCAGGTCCCTTCTTGACTGTCTAATCTTGGTTACTGTTGTCATCTTGTCCTACTGTCCCAACCTTGACCTACTATACCCCCAAAACTCCCACTGCTCCTTTACACAAATGCTGCTCTGTGGGAGCTCTAGCCAGCCACCCCGCATGGACCTCCCATGGACGACTCGGTTTACAGACACACACGAGACATTAATAATGGGACCGGTCAATAATCTGAAGTTGTTTTTAGATATTGGCAAGAAACTAGGAAGATAGGGAGATATTCTTTTACTCTATACATATCTGTCTGCTATTTGCCTTTGCCTATGGAATCTTTTCTTTCCTACAAGCAGGTTTAATGCAAGAGCATACATGTACATTGTCCTTTCTATTTATGAAATGTGGTGTTTATTTATTGACTCTATTTTGAAACATATTGTTTTTTGCACATGTACTGAGAATTATGAAAAATAAAATACGGTAAACGAAGATTTTAAAGTTGTTACTGTCCTTTATTCTTGCTATGCTTAATATAAGTCTGAGGCAGCACTCGTCACAGTTTTCAGTCCAGGCCCCTCTTAGCTTATAACAAGGTTCCAGATATAGGAAACCATTGGTGTTATCAGCCATTCAGCCATAGTTCCATGACGGAGGGCAAATACGTTTCAACCCAAGTTTTACTCTAATTGGCTTCCAGGTGTATCAAGGAAATTGTGGAAGCATTTGCCCCAAATCATATCCTAACTGCCTTCAGGCATGGCCCTCTTGGCACCACTACTGCTTCAAAATTTGGGAACCACTGGTCTAAGGGGTGCCTGAAGGTAGACTTGAACCCAAAAAGTTCAAAATCTTTTTGTTAGTCAGTTGCATAGACATTAGTAGTGATGGTTAAACAAACCAAATTTTGAGGGGGGCACAAGGGGAAGGTACGGGAAAACCTTCAATTGAATAGTGGTTTGAACTCCCAAAATTACTGTGCAGCTTTTTGGAATTATGTCAGGGTCTAATTGGGTAGTAGGTATAATGATTGTGTGCTATGTATTGTCACATAGCAGAGCCAGTAGCTTCTTAAGACATTCAACTGGTGCTGGCCATACACGAAGAAATCCGCTCGTCATGCGACATCGCCAAATGAGCGGATCTTTCCCCTATAAGCCCACCAATGGGGGGAATCCGAACATTCGGTCCTAGGGCTACGGAAAAATTAACATGGCTTGCACAGGCCATACCAGGTGACTCATATCTGTATGCCTTCCCAAAACACTACCTTCTGCCCATGCCTGATTTTTATCTGACCCTAAATAACTTATAAAGGCTGATATGGACAGCACTCCATACTTCTCCACAATGCATAAATAACACTTTACTTGACAAGTCATTGTCACTGACACCAACCCCACCATTTCAGGTCTACCTGGGCCTGTTAAATATCTTCATAAAATGCTAATGTAGGCCTAATATGTTGCAGCCGTATGTGTCATTGAATTATCAAATTAAAGTCTATAATTAACTTATGAACCTGGTGGCAGGTGTCCATTGAGGGACTTTATATTCAAAATCCAGGGGAGTGCTGACTTCTATCTGTGTACCCTATATACAGCACATAAAAAACAAAAATGTGCCAACACACACTTTCACCTTGTTCACAGTACCACATCCCATCTTGTTATATGGGAGTCTGTTCAACATCAGCCTCATCACACACATTGTTCCCAGGGAGAACAGATAGTCACCTTTCCTAATGGACTCCAGTTCCAATGATAACAAAGATGGCGAGCATTGTACTGGGGGCCCATCTCCAGTCGTGAGGTCAAGTCCTCCAAAGAATACCCACGCTGCAACCCCCTCTCCCTCTGCAGTGGATACCTTGTTATCTCTTTTCCAATCAGGAGGGGAGTTCAGAGGGGAGCAGTTCTGTCTCGAAGGGGCCCACCAAGTTTTTTCCCAGTCCAACACTGGAGATGACACTAAACACCTGGTGGGTCATATAAATACATACAGAGGTGTAAGGGACCGTGTAGAAGCAAAATGACTCAATGGGATTTTTTTTGAACATCTTTTTCTCAAGCTTACATCTCTTTTTGTAACCAAATTCAATTCACAGCTACACATATACTGAAATGTATTATTCAGCTTTCTAACTGCTCATGATTTTACATTGCACAACATGGCGGCAAAAGCGGCGATGGGTAGCGTTTTCAATGCCGTTTATTTACACAGCTTTATAAATATGCCCTTTAGTTTGCACATTAGACCCATTGAGTTCTCAAGTATGATGGTTTCAGCTGGGCTATTTATTGTTCTGGTCACATATTTTCTGTCAATTTCCTGCCAAAATCTCAGTTATATACAGTTGTGGTTTACTAAGATTTAGCAGTAATAGCCGCCTGTGGGAATAGGTTTGTTGCATGCGATTTAGACATAACAAGGGATGGAAGAGGATTGAAAAGTACCATAAGAAAGTGCTGCTGTCACATCCGAGAGGGTGTTAGTTATGCAGAACAGCTTTCCAGCAGATGTTGGGAGCACTAATAAAGCAACGCAATACAGAAATACACAAATAGAAGGTAAATGTAAGCACTTGCCACCCCAACAAATCCAAAACAATTTATTAAACCCCACAAAGGGCAAGTAGGGCAGCCAGTTGGTTCTTCTCTGCCACCTATATCAAATTTAGAGGGACCACTTGATATTTGTTAGCAACGGTTCCGAGAAAGGTTAAATAACGTGGAAAAACTCTTCTATAAATCACTAAAGAATTGCAGTTGGAACAGCAGCTTAAAAGCATATAGCAAATAATGACTAGGAATAGAACAGCTGCAGGTATTTAAAGCTATTTAAAGCCTCAGCATCACAATGAATGCCTTTCTCAAGGCAAAGAGCACACGAATAGTTTGCACGATCATAATCACAATAAAGTAACAGGAAAACAGTTTGCTCAACAAATGTTAAAGAGTATGTCCGTTGTCAAAGATATTTTTTCAATAAACAGATATGCCAGGCCAAACATCAGCCAAACCTGACCCTGTCCCTCCAGAGTGAAAAAGATAAAGTAATAAATTAGGGCTCATGCTGACACAATAATCCAATACTAAAACCTAGATCAACTGAGCAGGCAGTAAGATATTAAGGCTCAAACTGATGACACCAAGTCGATGGCATCTTTTAAAACACATTTGACTCCAAAAACAAAGATTAAATCTTCAAGTTCCTTCAAATTTAATTTAATTTAATTTTGTGCAAATTTATGGAAACAATTGTCTTTTTCATTCTTGTTTCATTTGTGTCCACTGGGTGTATCTATGTCCATGTGTGTATATATCTATGTATATTCGTTTACAGTATGCAATTACTGTTTGGTTTATTTGTTTATCTTTTTTTATACAGGTATGTCCCTATTTATTGCGGACTTGTCTGATTTGTTTTTTTCTGACACTTGTTATATATGTCTTCATGACTGCATCTTAACAGGCTGTGCTTTGTTTCTGCTTGTTTGATGGTAAAACTTTAATAAAATATTTGAAACACTAAAACCTAGTACAGGTATAGGACCTTTTATCCAGAACGCTTGGGAATTGGGGGTTTCCGGGTAAGGAATCTTTGTGTAATTTGAATTTCCATACCTTAAGGGCTCTTACACATGGGCGTTTTTCCTGCGTTCGGCACTTACATGCGTCTGTGTGACTACAGCTCCCTTGACAATAATTGAGTGCGTTTACTCCTGCGCTGCCCTGCGGCTGAACAGAAGAAAGCGGAACGCAGGGGAGCGTAGGAAAAAACGCTTGTGTGTAAGAGCCCTTAGTCTACTAAAAAATAATTCAAACATTAAATAAACCCAATAGGCTTGTTTAGCCTATCACAAACTTAACTGGGATCAAGTACAAGGATTTTAATATTTTTATATTTTTAATATTACTTTTGCTTAAATATTGCTTTTAATATTACAGCGAAAAGGGAAATCTTTTTTTTTATATAAATTTGGATAATTTAATTAAAATGGGGTGTATGAGATGAGGCCTTCCCGTAATTCGGAGCTTTCTGGATAACAGGTTTTTTAAAAGATCTCCTTACCCATATTGCTGCATTTGGGTAAAAAATAGGGCCGGGCCAACTGGCCAGGCGCCCTAGGCAGTCGTTCAGAAACAACACTCCACCGCCGCCCCCCTGCGTGAGCGTGCAGGCACAAACTCATTATGATGGCAGGCATGGGCGCGGGGAGCGGGCAGGACAGGGAGACTCGAAGGCCAGGGCTAGGGCTATGCAGGCTAGAGGTCCGTGCCCAGCGCCCCCCCCAACATTGTGCTCTAGGCGCGTGCCTCTTCTGCCTACCCCTAGTTCCAGCCCTGGTAATAAGTAACCCAATATGTCCCAGTACCAGAAGATATTCTCCATGAACTTTTTATATCTTCCTGTTTTTCTTGTTACATGAAAACTTTACATACTTGACTAGTGTTACAGGCTCATCCCCTTTACTTTAAGCCAATGTTCTTGCCTCTAAGCTCATTTCATATTGCAATACTCAGCTTTGCACCAGGACCCCCTCCACCAATTATATTTCTACAGAGAAATGTTGACCTATATGTCCTTTATAAAACATATAAGCAAGACAAGCTTGTGTTTAATATGATCATGGGCAGATCTGAATGACAGGAGACTCAAATATTAGTTCTGACCTAGGGGCAAATTCACTAAGGCGCGAAGCGGCGAACGCTAGCGTTAATTCGCTAGCGTTTGGCATTTTCGCTACTGCGCAAATTCACTAACGAACGCTGGCGTAGTTTCGCTAGTGTTACTTCGCAACCTTACGCCAGGCGAATCTTCGCTAGCGATGAAACTACGCAAATTCACTAACTTGCACAGTGTAGTGAACGCTACCTTTTACGCTAGACTTCCTTCGCCACCTCAGACCTGGCGAAGCGCAATAGAGTAGATAGGGATTGTTTCAAAAAAAGTCCAAATTTTTTCTAAGTCCCAAAAAACGCTGGCGTGTTTTCTACATGATGGCTGATAGGCTGAAAAAGATCGAAAATTTTTTGGGGCTCCCCTTCCTCCCCCCTACATTTCCTGACTCATGGCAACTTACCTAGACAGTGGGCACATGTGTAGGGCAAAATAAAAATTTTATTTGCAGATTTGAAGGTTTTCTAGGCATTTGTAGTGCAGATACGTGTTCCTCCATTGAAATTTGAATTTCGCGCCGTATGCAAATTAGCCTTCGCTAGCGCAACTTCGCTTTATATAGCGAATTAACGCTAGCGCAACTCCGCAACCTTACGCTACCCCTGTGCGCAACTTCGGATTTTAGTGAATTTGCGAAGCGCTGGCGAAACTACGCCTGGCGAAGTGCGGCGAAGTTGCGCCTGGCGCAACTTCGCATCTTAGTGAATTTGCCCCCTAGAGAGACAGATCGAATCCCCCCAAACCACCAAGATTACCCTACTTGTAAAAGCTTGAGATCCCTCAAGAAAATTTAAATGTCTAAGCAGGATAAGGGATTACGCTTTGTACTCCAACCCCCCATAATCCCTACTCTCGGATTGGGGTCCCCCAAACCTTATTGGTAAAAGCAATCTCATCAATAATTCTCACAACTCCATGGTCTGATCATTCCCCACTATCATTGGCAGGGCCGGCCTTAGGCCAATTGGGCCCCGCACCTCTGGGGGGCCCCGCACCACAGGGCAGCACAGATAATATTTCCCTCAGCACATGATGCTGCCTGGCCTGCCCCCAACTTTGAGAGTCCAGCCCATCCCCAAATCCATAGGTCTAGCCTGCCCCCAACTCTCATAGGCCCAGCTTTCCTCCAACCTTGATAGGCCCTGCCTGCCCCCAATCCAACCAAGCCTGCTCCCAAGCTGAATCGGCCCAGCCCCAAACTAATTGGCCCAGTCCACTCTCCTATTTCCTCCCTCTCTCTCTTACCCTGTGTGCCCCTATTATGTTACCCTGTCTGCCCCTTTCCTTTCTATTTTGTGCCTGTATGCCCTTATTTTCCTAAATACTTGGTGTGTCAGTAGCCAGCAACACTTTGTCTAGGGGCCCCGCCAACATGGTCCCAATTGGGCCCCACATTTGATAGGACCAGCCCTGATCATTGGTCCTTCAGGACCCCCTACACCCCCTAGTAGGAAATGGAAATGAAATGACACCTTCCTAAAACTTCCACAAATTCAGCAAGAAATCCAAATCCACTTATCCCTGTACTTTAAAGAAAATGAAAACAGTGTCGACTATCACATTAGCTTATGGGAAACAAACAAATCTTAAGACGCTGTATAATCAGTGCAATTTCTCATTTTATTAAACATTCCAATCAACAGACTAAACTTCACCAAACTCAATTAGCAAATGTATAAAGTCAAAGTAAAAGGGCATCTACCCCTATACTGAGAACACAATTAGCTGACAGTAGAACTGAGCTAGACTTGCTTCTCTCATTACTATTACTATTCATTAGTAACAAACCTAATAATAACAAATGAAAACCAATTGCAAATATCACTCTCTAAATGATACTAAAAGTTAATTCAAAGGTGAACAACCCTTTAAGAAATACAGCTTTTCCCAAATATTTTTCAAAAGGTTTTGTTTATCTTGGTTTGTCTCTAACAATGGAAACCTTAGGGGCATTTAAAACCATAAAACCAAAATAGACAAAAGTGGAAGATTATGATGTAGATGATTTAGACAGTTGGCCAGGGTTCTTCAATAAAGTTTTTTGAATTGTGAAAAAAATTAGAAACATCTGAGGGAATTTACCCTGCACTGGTGTTTATTAGGGTCTGGGGCTGGGCCCACCATGATAGTGTTGGGAACTCCAGCAGGTCAGATCTTTAACAATCCAAAGGGCAGATACATGGGCAGATCTGCTAATTTGGAGAAGTTGTTGAATGAACGGATCTTGCATCAATATGTCCACCTTGGGCCCAACTATTGGATCACAAGGCCAGGAATGTATGGCCACCTTAAGATCCATATCACATTCAAAGATACTATGGTGCATTTTATCAGGAGCAACTAACCTGTGTTGGAGAAAAACCCACAGAACTACACACAAACATACATACAAACTCCTACTGCAAGGCAGCAGTTCTAACCATTGTGCTACTGTTCCAGGTATTCCATACTGAGAATACTGAGCAATAAAAAAAAAAAATATATATATATATATATATAAACTGTATATAGTTTAGGGATGCACCAAATCTATTATTTTGGATTCGGCCGAACCCCCGAATCCTTCTTGAAAGTTTCTACTGAATTCCGAACCAAATCTGAACCATAATTTCCATATGCGCATGGCAAAATATTTTTTTTACTTCCTTGTTTTGTGACAAAAAGTCACATGATTTTAAGGATCCTGCTGAAAAAGGACAAATCCTGGCAGATTACCGAACTGAATCCTGGATTCGGTGAATCACTAATATACTTTAATGAACTATTAACATTTTATGGTGGATAAAAATTATATACTTATATAATTATATACTTGCTTTTTATCCTGAGGAAGATCAAAATGTTGGAATTTCTTTTGTTTGTTTATTAAAATCAGTTACTCTAACTGCATCTTTCTATCTATCTACCATCTATCTATCTATCTATCTATCTATCTATCTATCTATCTATCTATCTATCTATCTATCTATCTATCTATCTATCTATCTATAGATCCATCTATCTATCTATCTATCTATCTATCTATCTATCTATCTATCTATCTATCTATAGATCCATCTATCTATCTATCTATCTATCTATCCATCCATCCATCTATCTATCTCTCTATCATCTATCTATCATCTATCTATCTATCTATCTATCCATCCATCCATCCATCCATCTATCTATCTATCTATCTATCTATCTATCTATCTATCTATCTATCTATCTATCATCTATCTATCTCTCTATCATCTATCTATCTATCTATCTATCTATTTGTCTGTCTGTCTATCTATCTATCTATCTATCTATTTATCCATCCATCTATCTATCTCTCTATCTCTCTATCATCTATCTATCTAGTTTACTGAACAATGGAGATTTTATGGATCACTAAAAAAACTGTATCACCAAGATGTTTATTTGCCCTTCGTCCTGGCCACCCCTGTCAAAACCATCTTCTGCTGCCTATGCTATCATCTATCATCTATCTATCATATATCTATCCATCTATCTATCTATCTATCTCTCTATCTCTATATCTCTCTATCTCTCTATCATCTATCTCTCTATCATCTATCTATCATCTATCTATCTATCTATCTATCTATCTGTCTGTCTGTCTGTCTGTCTGTCTGTCTGTCTGTCTTTCTGTCTGTCTGTCTGTCTGTCTGTCTGTCTGTCTATCTATCTATCTATTTATCCATCCATCTATCTATCTCTCTATCATCTATCTATCTAGTTTACTGAACAATGGAGATTTTATGGATCACTAAAAAAACTGTATATTCTATCACCAAGATGTTTATTTGTTTTTTAGACATTTGATTTATTTTTTCTTCCACTACAAAGTTCGCCTGAGAAAGAATCAGCTGCTGGAATTTATCCGCTGTGCCCCATATTTTAATTAAGGTCAGTAGGCTTGTTAAACACAAAGCCATGCTCCATTGGGGTGGACTGAATTACAATTGTCAGGGAGAAAAGAGTCGATGAGAATTACACATGGAACTTGTCACTTGGCCATTCAGCATGTGACACAGGGCTGGAGGGGTCAAACTTTATCAGCAGTTTTCAACCCTAATGTAAATTGTGTCTAAGCCTCAAGATCCTCCCAGGTCAAGACCCAACATATTTTCTGCTCTTCGCAGCCTTTAGCCTTGGTAAAAGGGATTTATTTATGGATTCCTATTGTCATTATGTTGTGGTCGTTTTTATTGTTGAAACAAAGTGAATGCAGAAAAGTATGTATATATATATATATATATATATATATATCTATATATATCTATATATAGTAGAGTTATGTGTATCTGCCATAGGGTGTGTATACATTAATGTGATACCTGTTACAAAGAGTCTGAGTAACTTGCTTCATTATATCCTAGGGGCAGACTTAAGTAGCACAATCCTGGGGGCAGAATGAAAAAACACAGGGTCTTCTTCTTAGAAATATCCACCAAAGATGGATTTTTTGCCAAAATGTATTTACTGATAATTACATACTAATAAATGACTATTATATGATTACTTATTGATTTAATGATTATTTATTGATTATTTCTGATTATTTATTAATTTACTACTAATTTATTTACTGATTCCTCTTGTCATTATGTTGTGGTTGTTTTTATTGCAGAAACAAAGCTATCCAGTGAATGCAGAGAAGTATTTATATTAGGGATGCACCGAATCCAGGATTCGGTTCAGGGTTTCGGCCTTTTTCAGCAGGATTCGGATTCGGCTGAATCCTTCTGCCCAGCCAAACTGATCTGAATCCTAATTTGCATATGCAAATTAGGGGTGGGAAGAGAAATTGCCTGACTTTTTGTCACAAAACAAGTAAAAAATGTTTTCCCTATCCCACCCCTAATTTGCATATGCAAATTAGGATTTGCTTCGGTATTTGCCTGAATCTTTCGCAAAGGATTCGGGGGTTCGGCCGAACCCAATATAGTGGATTACGTGCATCCCTAATATATATCTATATATAATAGAGTTATGTGTATCTGCCATAGGGTGTGTATTCATTAATGTGATACCTGTTACAAAGAGTCTGAGTAACTTGCTTCATTATATCCTAGGGGCAGTTCACCAAAGACTTGAGTAGCACAATCCTGGGGGCAAAATGAAAAAACACAGGGTCTTCTTCTAAGAAATTTCCACCAAAGATGGAATTTTTGCCAAACTGGATCCCCCCTCCATGTTTAACTTCTCCTGCCCTGAGATGGGTATTTCCCACAAAGCTTTGTATTCAGTGCAGTGGCATAATTAGATGTTACAAAATAATTTGAGGGGCCCCCAAACTCTCCAGAGGTTTTACCAATATTTATATTAAAATGACTCATTATTTAGGGCCTCATGGGGCCCCTATATCTCCTGGGGTCCCCTGCAGCCGCAGGGTCTGCTTCCTCTGTAGTTACGCACCTGATTCAGTGACATCACTAGGGAAATAGCCAGAGCTAGATGAGCTTTGTGCCTTGGAATGCAGTATTACAATCCCCACTATTAATTCACCAACCGAGCGGCACATTCACACGGTGTCTTTTTTCAAACCGCCCCCTTGTCTGTTTAAAGAGAAAAAGGAAGATAAACATTCCTTATAAACATATTTTCCCCCAAACTGTAGCGACTGAGTAAAACAAACAAGAGCTACAGGGATCGTACCTGCGTGTTTGAACTTGAAACCCAACCTTTTGTCCTACTGTCTTTGAAATATTCTTCATTGCTGAACATGAACTGGTTTCCATTTTCCGAGCATCACAAAAATCTTGACAGCTAAATATGATGTGCTTAATGTGACTGGTATGAAATGTGAATCTTGTGTGGAAGAGATCTAATCAGAACCCCAAGCCCAAGTCTTGTCATCCTCACTAAAAGAAGAGCGATTCCTTCGCCCGCGGTCTCGCTTGTGAATGACAAGGCTCCACCAAGACTTGCTCTGAATCTGAAAGAGAAGGAAATTGCTGATAACATATCAAAGCCTTCCAGCACATGTCCACCTGTCTCAGGATAGTATGCAGCTAAATATGAAGACTCTGACACTTCTCTGCATTCCTGGCGAGTGAAACGAATGAAGGATGAAATTACATTATATATCTGGAATATAATAAAATATCACTTCCCTTATGGGCTACACTAGGCTTGGAGACATATGGCTCAAGACCTATGTACAGGTATGGAACCTGTTATCCAGAATGCTCGGGACCTGGGGTTTTCCAGATAAGGGATCTTTCCATAATTTGGATCTTCATACCTAAAGTATGCTAAAAATCTTTTAAACATTAATTAAACCCAAAAGGAAAGCTCAATGTGCCTTGTGTACAGGTGCAAGTGCTATGGGCCTTAAAGGAGAACTAAAGCTTAACAAAATAAGTAGCTAGAAATGTTGTACATGAGGTTTTGTGCTTCTGTACCAGCCCAAGGCAACCACAGCCCTTTAGCAGTAAAGATCCGTGTCTCCAAAGATGCCCCAGTAGCTCCCCATCTTCTTTTCTGCTGATTCACTGCACATGCTCTGTGCTGCTGTCACTTACTGAGCTTAGGGACCCACTCACAATATACAGTACACATAGAATAGAAATGTCACCATATAAGTCTGATTAGTAATTAATACAGATAATTACTACACGGCAGCACAGAAACCAGTGCAATTAGCATCAAAATTTAATAATCAGCCCTGTAGCATCAGCTTATATTACAGACAAACCTCATTTTCTGCTGGATAATTAGTGACGAGCCCTAAGCTTAGCTTCTCAACAGCTGCTCAGAGCCCACTGAGCATGTGAGTGTCACAGACACTTTCCAAGATGGTGACCCCCTGTGACAAGTTTGAAGTCCTGGATCATTGCTGCTATTGACAAGCTGCAACTTTAGGCTGGTGCAATAAGTTCAGTATATGAAGTATGCCCTTATAGACATATTCATTTTTAGAGTTTTGTTCTCTTTTAAGAGGAGCAAGTTTGTGTCTCATAGAACCTCAGCACTTGCACCTGTCATTATATGTAGTAATAACAATAATAATTCACCATGCCTCGCAGCACTGGGGTGCTTGGTTTGATTCCAGCCAGAGAACTACATTGTATGTTCTTACCATGTCTGCTTGGGTTTTCTCCGGGTACTTCATGTTCATCTCACACTCAAAACATACAGGCAGCTTAATCATTTCCTGATAAAGCAAGGGATGAGGTCAATGATGGATCATTCCTGTGGAATATTTTAGCACTATATAAATAATAATCATTGTACCTTCCTTTGAAACTATTTCTTGTACCTGCCATGCTTCTAAGTAAACATTAATACCAAAATTGTTGCCTTCATATTATCCACAGTTGCTTTTATTTTATTTGTTTATGTAATCGCATTAAATACATAGCTTGAAACACAGAGGGACAGGCTGGAATCTACAAACTTGTCTAAATTCCAAAGAAGACATATCAGTGGTGCCTGTCAAGATGGGTGTCTGAGATGAAACCTGTTGCTTGATGTAATCTTTGTGCTGCTGCACATGCGCAGTAGAATGAAAAGCCGAAATTTAACTAAAAAGACAGCTATTTCGTTCAACTGCGAATGCATCTGCCCTGGGAAATTTGAAGAAGGAAGAAGCCGGAAGAGGATCGCTCCTTGGTGCTCACTGGTATAACCTGAAGAAAGCCTATAATCCTGAGGTCCTGGTTCCAACAGCTGAGGATCTATAATAATCTGGTCAACATTATCATGACATTCCTTAAGCCCCATTATCATTCTACATGGTTTTTAAGCCAATAATTCTGTTGACATAATATGTGACCCAATACATCCAAGAGTATCATTGTTTCCATCAAGAGATGCAATTTTTCAGGAAGGCCATTCGTACTTTTATTAAAGGGATACTGTCATGGGAAAAAACATTTTTTTCAAAATGAATCAGTTAATAGCACTGCTCCAGCAGAATTCTGCACTGAAATCCATTTCTCAAAAGAGCAAACAGATTTTTTTATATTCAATTTTGAAATCTGACATGGGGCTAGACATTTTGTCAATTTCCCAGCTGCCCCTGGTCATGTGACTTGTGCCTGCACTTCAGGAGAGAAATGCTTTCTGGCAGGCTGCTGTTTTTCCTTCTCAATGTAACTGAATGTGTCTCAGTGGGACATGGGTTTTTACTATTGAGTGTTGTTCTTAGATCTACCAGGCAGCTGTTATCTTGTGTTAGGGAGCTGCTATCTGGTTACCTTCCCATTGTTCTTTTGTTTGGCTGCTGGGGGGAAAAGGGAGGGGGATGATATCACTCCAACTTGCAGTACAGCAGTAAAGAGTGATTGAAGTCTATTAGAGCACAAGTCACGTGACTTGGGGCAGCTGGAAATTGACAATATGTTTAGCCCCATGTCAGATTTCAAAATTGAATATAAAAAAATCTGTTTGCTCTTTTGAGAAATGGATTTCAGTGCAGAATTCTGCTGGAGCAGCACTGTTAACTGATTCATTTTGAGAAAAAAATTATTATTACATCCCATTTATGGGCCAGTATGAAGCATTTCATGGCCTGAGCAAAGTTTGCCCCAAAAGTCACAGTAGTTTGTTTATAGTATAGTGGTCAAGAGCAGTTGAATAATAAACAGCTACATCTGGGCTGAAAAATGTTTGCCCATATATACAATATCCTTATAATGAACAACTAGCAAATGAAATAATTTCTACTGCACAAACTGGATTGTGGATCTCTACTAAAAATACTTTTTGTATTGGAAATGTCTCCTAGGTACATTTGTTCTATTAGAAGGTTAAAGTTAAAAAAAAAAAGAAAAGAAATAGTATAGTATAGTTAGTATAGTATAGTTAAATAGTCTTGTGATTAAAAAGTGTGGTCTGTCATTCATGGGGATGTTTCATGCAACAGTTATAGCAGATAATTTGTCCAAGTTTAAACCCAGCGCTGGACTGGGCTGGCAGGACATAGGGAAAAAAACCTGGTGGGCCCTAATCATATTGATCACCAAGATACAAGTCGAACTCAGTAGGTGCTCACAACTGACGAATAATAAAACGGTGCAGCAGGGGAACATATGTACCTGGATATTTTTTTAGGACGGGGCTTTTCCTTTTTGCCACCATTGGCCCCTTTTAGAGTTCTGACAGCTGAGTGACCATGTTTTTTTTTTTTACACTAGGACTGGGATGTAGTAGAATTGTGATGACAAGGGTCATGCTCTGTGCTGTCAATGCAATAAGATGGACTAAGGAACACTACCATAGCCTTCATGATTTTATTCAACATCTGGATATTATAGTAGGCCTCATAATGGGGAACAGCTGCCATGTCAATCTTCAAAACACAGCCTGCCTGCTACCCAAAGCACAAGACCTGTGTGGCCTTTTCTTCTGATCTCTTCTAGTTTTTCTATTCCGCCTTCCTCCAGATCTCCTAGTGTAGGAAAACCTGCAGGGTTTGTGTTTTTTTCTTCAGCCTTAAAGGGATTTTGTAGAAATGCATCAGTTAATAACCCTACTCCAGCACTGAAATCTGTTTTCCAAAGAGAAAACAGATTTTTATTTTTAATCTTGAAATCTCACATGGGGTTAGACATGTTGTTAGTTTCCCAGGTGCCCTCAGTCATTTCACTTGTGCTCTGATAAACTTCAGTTACTTTTTACTGCTGCACAGCAAGTTGCCCACTGTGATTCCTTCAGTTACGTTGTGTTGTAGAAACAATAGCTTATCTGAAAGCAGGCTGCTGGCTCTTTCTGAAGGCATAGGATCAGGAACAATGACCTGAGATGGCTGCTTACACACACACCAATATTACAACTCAAATATACTTGTTAGATCAGGAATAAAAGTTTTTTTATGGCAGAGTGAATTATTTGCAATGTAACAGTGTAATTTAGAAATAAAAACGACACCATAAAAATCATGACAGTATCCCTTTAACTTCTGTGTAAGTAATGGAGTACAGACATCCCAGTGTGGTTTCTACAGGACAAGACTTTACAGTGTAAGAACTAGACTCTTATTCTATTCCTAGAAACACATATTTAAAACATGGTGGAAAGGTCTAACGCCACCTCTCCTCAGTAATGTCTTTTTACACAAGTGAAACTGTAGTTCTAAAAAAAACTTCTCTGTATTTTCCTTTCTCAGACATTTACTTGTATGCTTCTTAGTCACCTTGAATTTTCAGATGTTTAACTTCAGACATAAATTGAGCATTTAGGCTTTCCTTTTAGATTAATTTTAATAAACGTCTCTACTCTGGATAACTAAATGATCTTCTCGGTGCCCCTAACTTGCTGCCCCTAATTTGAGCAATATCTGCCTCTCTTAAAACCCAAAGTAGGGGATCAGACAAATCTTTCCCCTGTTTTTCTGTCTCTGACATCATCCAGCCCAGTTACAGGCTGGAGAGCAATCCCATTGGTGGGAGCCCCAGTGCATCTCTGGGAGAGGACCCAGGGGAATGCCTTGCTTTGGAGCCAAATGCACGGGGTTACAGAGAGAGCTTACAAAGGAGCCCCTGCTAGAGCAGCCAGCCAGAGAGAAACAGAGAGAGGCAGAAGAGAGGGTGCCAGTGCTGCCTGGAAAGACTGACAGGGAGAGCTTGGAGAGGGCTGTGGTGTGCTCTGCTGAAGCATTTCAGCGTCAGACATTAAGGGGCAGATTTATCAAGGGTCAAATTTTGAATTCATGGGAGTTTCTATAAACTCGAAATTTCGAAAAAAAACAACGGAATTTATTTTAAAAAATCGAGTTTTTTAATTTTCAGTAGTCCACCAAACTACTCCAAATTGATTGTAGAAATGTCCCCCATAGATGAAAACACAGATTCAGCAGGTTTTAGATGGCGAATAGTCGAATTTGAATTCTTAAAGGGACAGTACATGATACATTCCGAAATTTAAATTTCGATTGTTTTAAAAACATGAATCGAATTTGGACTATTCTCTAGTCAAATTACTCTAAAATAAACTAAAAAATTCAAATTTTTAGATTCAAAATGTGAATTTTCACTTTGACCATTGATAAATCTGCCCCTAAGAGAGCTCGGTTTCTGTCTCCTGGGTGTAGATTGGCCATGTGTGATTCCCCAGGTTGAGGACAGGTCTTGTTTGTGTACCTGCCACGTGGGAGCCGCTACTAAATAAGGGAAAGGTACCTTGGGCAGGTAGCTCTTGTGGAAGGGGACAAACTGCCAAGAACTGAACTGTGCTATTTTCCACCCAGAGCATGTGGGACTGTGGCATTGAAAGACTGTGCCAAGGGTTGGATAGTCCACAAAGTTTCCCCAGTGCATGGTTATACAGTTGAAACGCATTACTGTTTATGTCTTTATTATATATAAAGTTATGTTTGGTTTACGGCAAACTATGTGGTTTATTTTCCTAGTGGAATTCCCCTGAGGTGTGTTCCTCAGTGCCCACTAGGTAGAGGCACTGCTCTGTAAATCCCAGTTCCCAGTATCTTTCCTGCAAAGAGAATTCAGGGCCCTGGATTGCAAAGGGTTTATTGCTATTTTAAAAGAGTCTGATCTGATTCTACAAGAAGTGTGGTAAGACAAGGGTTACACTGGTCTCAGACTTAGAATAATTATGTTTCACTGAATCATGTCGGCACATCTACATCTCTCAAAGCTTAATAGGTGCGTTCATCTGGACCAGCGCCAGGTTCAATATCAGTAATACCAACTTAACAAGTGCTCTGGTGAAGCAACTGTGGTCCAACTTCACACATCATATATAAGAAATTGCACAGTTGCACTTTATTCTGTGTAAAGCCATGATATTTATTTTATTTTTTTTTAAATTGAAGTGTTGTCAATCAAAGTCTTGGGTTCTTCTGATTGATTACACTTGCTGCTGGCCTCAGTGTCAGGGCTCCATTTAGGATTTTGCATACCTAAGAGGAAGTAGCAGGCACCAAACACAGTTCCCGGTATCCAAAAGGTTAAGAAGTAGCGAAGTCAAATCCAGGCAGAGGTCAGCTCAGGCAGCAAGGTTCTTAGTCGATATAACAGGCCGAGGTCAAGATCAGGAATCAAAGTCAGAATCAATAATAACACACCCAGGAACACACAAGTTGAACCTATAATCGTTCAAGGTCTGTAGGGCTCTGACGCCTTTTAAAGGTTCATTTTTGCACCAAACGAGTGTGATGACATCATGCTGATGTTTAGCGGTGACACTGCGTGTTTTGACGCACATGTGTCATGATGCCAGACGCCTTTTGATGCATTGGTGTCAGAACATGCCACATGTGTTGCCTGGGCACCGCCATCTTGCTGGCGGCATTGAAGAAGGAAGGAGTACTGATGGGCGTTCCTTACACTCAGGGCGTCTTGTAATAGACAGGACAACCGAGTAGTTGATGCTAAAAAACTCATTCACGTTCAGAAAAAATGAAAATGTAGCTTTAGTGGATCAAGAGGAAGGAAAAAAACCAACATGAAGTTCATGAAAACATGACGAAATTCCACATGGACCAGTTTTTGGATCTGCATTGTATTAATATCAGCAAACTTGTAGTTAAGCACTTGGATAACAAGGCCGCCAACTCTTCGCTAAAAACTATCTACCGATCTGCACAGAAAATAATACCATAACCTCACCATTCTCACTCAATGAATGTGGGAAACCCATATATATATATATATATATTTTTTTTTTAATATATATTTTTTTTTGTACATAGGGATCAAACACCTCTTAACAGCTTCTGCTCAAATGTAAAATATTTCATTGTGGCTACCCTTTCCTTATACCTAAAATCCTACATGTCCCTTATTTGACTTTCTTTCTACTATTTCTAATGCCATAACACTTGGAGCCTAACTGCTTTATAAAAGGGGAGACTTTTGGGGGTAGAGGCTTTGGCCATTGGTGGATATCAACAGCATCTGAGGGGTTGCTCATAGACCCTCACTTTTATTTTTATTTTTTAGAGAAAACTACATCCGCTATTCTTATAATGCCTGTCATCACTACACAAACCCCTATAATATGAAACTTCTTTGTAACATTCGTAAACCTACAATATTTGGCGATTAAACCTTTTATTTAGTGCTAGAACGGAAATAGGAAACACGCACTGGCACATATGCATTACAAGCTAATAAAACTGTAAATGATCTCAAAGTCGTGCAACACCTTGGTAATGGGCACAGTCATTGCCAGGGACCTACTGGCTTCAAATCAGAGAAAAATAGAAATTGGTATCATTACTGGTTCGCTGTCAGAGAACTGTTCCTGCTAGACCTTTGACATAGTGCTGGAGACAGGTCAGATTCAGAGGAAAGAAAAATGTACAGTTCTGGAAGCCGTGCCTAAAACACCCACACCACATCCTTGGCAATCGCTTGGGAAAGGTTAAAACTGTAATGTTCTGCACCCACATGATTACAGACACCAGTGGTGTTACTAGAATTCTTTTTAGGGTTCTCTAAATGTTGACAATAAGGCGCTTTTATGACTCTGCTTATCAGGCACTGCCTTGCTGGGCCACCTGTATTTCCTGGGTCCACCTGCAGTTTGTTTCTTCTATAGTTCTGCCCCTGTCCAAACTATTCGCCCTCTTTCCTCAGGCAGCACTTGACCATGGATGTCACATAGCTTCTCCTGGTAATAGAGCTTCATTTCCATTTATAAGCCCATATTCACTAGCTGGCTCTGCTTTCTCAGGAAGCAGCATCAGAACCATCCCTGCTTGAGCTCATTGATCTGCATGTACCCAGCTTTAGTCTTCTCAGTAGAGAGAGAAGATCTAGATCCTAGAGGTACACACCTGCAAGAGAAGCTATGAAAAACTATGACCTAGCGGTTTATTCTTTCTTTTGCCCAGTTTGGATAATTATACTCTGTAAACATTAAGAAAAAGAGACCTCCTTCGGTAGAATTTCACTCACCATTAGGGATGCACCGAATCCATGATTCAGTTCGGCATTCAGCCAAGATTCGTCCTTTTTCAGCAGGATTCGGACGAACCCTTCTGCCCAGCCGAACTAATCCAAATCCTAATTTTCATATGCAAATTAGATGTGGGTAGGGAAATTGCATAACTTTTTGTCACAAAACAAGGAAGTAAAAAATGTTTCCTCCTTCCCAACCCTTTATTTGCATATGCAAATTAGGATCTGGATTTAGTTCGGTATTCAGCAAAATCTTTTGCAAAGGCTTTTGGGGGTTCGGCCGAATCCAAAATAGTGGATTCGGTGCATCCCTACTCACCATGGATCGCGGTGGGTCCAAATGCACATTCCCCAGCAAAGGGGAATAATCTCATGACCATGTGAAAAAAAAGGCTGGCACCAGACCTCAGTCAAAGAAATGCTGCTTAAGAAAGTTTAACTAACATAAAATATTACATCTTATTGTGTTACAAAAAGCCTGATGCATTTCATGCCCCTCCTGGGCACTTATTTATAGGCTTATAAAGCACACTATTTACAAGACAAAGGGCCAATCACAAAGAGTTTAGCAACATCCAATCATATTACAACAGTGCTGGCCCTAAACAGTATAAAACTATTTTATAAATACAAATCTTTATATATCATATACACACAAAAGATCAAATGTAAATTACATAAGTAAAATAAAGTTATGAGCATAGCTATATGAACTAATCCTAACATTCAAGTATAACAAGAGACATCAGCACTTTGTTTGATGTAATATGATTGGATGTTGCTAAACTCTTTGTGATTGGCCCTTTCCCATTTAAATTGAGTGCTTTATGGACTATTTCATTAAACTATGACTAAAAGCCCAGGAGGGGCACAAAACGCATCAAGTTTTTTGTAACACAATAAGATGTGATTTTTTTTTAATAAGGTCCAGTTTGTGACAACCTTTGTTCTACATGGTCATGTAAATACACTCTGTGTCTAGGGCACATTCCTGGTCTTCAAGGTCACACCTCTTCTGGCTTTTTGTAATGGCATTGTACCACAACCGGAGGACTCCGGGAGTTAATAATAAAGCCAACAAAACTTCAGACTGAACCAGCAATACTGTAGGTTATAGGAGCTTAGGGACATTAATGTACATTCAGCTTTGATTATTTCCATTATACAAATCCATAAGGTAAATAAATCATGAAGGAAAATTAGCCTTTTATGGTCGACCCTTTTATCTGCTGAAAGATCCTTACAGCAACCTGCTTGCTTAATATATATATTTCTTCTCAAAACTTCGGTTTCTTGGTAGAACCAGTAATTTGAATACCCTCGCCAGAACGCAATGTGTGGCTTTGAGTTTTTACTAAATTGTGTGATGTTTGTGCACATGTCATTCTAGTACTTAAACGGCGGCGGTTCTATTGCAGAGATCTAAAAGCCTCAAATGAAATGACTATATAGGTTGTCATACGCATGCTGTTTCAATCTCGGGATAAATAAAATATAAACATATTCTATAACATAGTGAAATCCCATCTTTACTGGAACTGGGACTGGAGAATTTGACTTGGCTCTGTACCCAGTGTTGCGGGTCTTTCTGAGGGAGGTTTTTTGATTGTTATCCAGGAGGTATGAATTCCATTTCCTAGTGACCTTGGAGTTACACCTCCTTCCATAAACAGATTCTCAGCTCCCAGAGCTCTCAGCTCAAGAACTATTCGTGGAACGTACATGGAGAAGTATGGACCCAGTTGGTTGGTTTTTCCTGGTACTTCTATTTTTACAAGCAACAGCCATTCCAGTTAGATTATAAATACCGTTGTTTTTCTAAGTTAGGAAAACAAGCAAAGGACCAACAATCGTGTTCTAATTATCCTCCCAAGTAACAATGTATGAGATGCAAGCAGCTGTTCTTCTGTGTCATGGTTCAAGGCCTCTGTTTGATCTTATGTTCATGCCAGGGTTATTATGTACTGGAATTGCAAGAGGACAACACCACGACCACTGACTAGTCTTTAAGGTTATTAGAACATAGCTTCTCTTTTACATCCCTAAGAGTGTGTGTGTGTGTTGAGTGCATGTGCCTAGTAGAAGGCGGATCCCATATTCTCCAAGCAGTGCTATGTTTTCTCACCATCTTCATTCCAATGTTATTTGTGATAACTGCAGGTCTGGTATTATAGAAGCAGCAAACATTTCCATAGAATCCTCAAAATGAAAGGTATAACTGGGTGCATGGAATGTCTTTAAAATATCTGAGCTGACTAGTGCCATCTTCCAACCATTTAAGAGAACCAATTCCTTTCTTTAAGCACAGTCAATTTGAGACTGTGCCAATTGGCCCATAGTTTAATATCAAGAGATAATGATCATGTTGGGTACTCACAGGAACAGCAGCAGAACCTACCAACAGGCAAGGATAGTCGTAAGAACAGGCAATGACAATTGGCATCACGTAGATTATTAACTTTAAGTTTTAGGCCACTCATGGGGTTCCAGAGTTCTGATGTCATCACCTGGTGTCTGGTGGTGTGTAGTCATTGGTCCAGCAGGGACACATTGAAGTCACCACAGCAGTGCATTGCAATAGCTTCAGAGTAGTAGACAGACTCAAACCAGAGGTGCACTAGAAAGCTTTTGCTACCTGCAACCTGGTGCAAACCTTTAAGTTTAATAACAAAGATACAAAGATTTGTGTTGCATTGTAAACCCATAAATCACGAGGGCAGAATATGTGCATCCTGGTGCACTTCCTTCCATATTATTATTAACATTATTAGCATGTATTTTTAGGGCACCAACATATTGATATACACTATTCAGTAGACATAAAGAGGTAGCACTTTGAGGTATAGCAGGCTAAGAGAGTTTTGCACTTGGCACCTGCTGGGCAGAGGAACAGGGGGCCACCCAAATGGGTAGTGCTATAATGGGCGCAATGTAATGCCCATTAAAACACCTAGAACTTTTGTTTTTGTTTAGTAAAAGACCCCCAAAATATCTTTTTAACAACACTGGGAGAAATCACCAGGAGATTCCATGTTTTCAAGTGACAATCACCTGCCTAGGGCTAATTATGGCTTTTCTCACTGCATAGTAAGAAGTGACCTACAATGATCCTCAGCACTCAGAATACAGACATCAAGAAAGAACATGAGCTGTAGCCCTAAATTCTCCAGAACAGTGTGGGTGACATATGTTTGATTGTCTTATTCAACTGCCTAGGCATGATCTGGGCAAGCTATAATGTCTACCAGAGGTCACGTGGTACCTTTATCATGATTAATATATGCCAAAGTGATCTGTTGCTCTGACCTTGTTCTGTCACTTTGGTGAATAAAACTCATGTAAAGTGTAAGGTTCCTTTTGCCAGGGTGCCTACCAAGTGTTTGCAGTCTCTTGGGGGGGTATTTTTCCCATAGATATTTGTAGGATGACCGAATTGCACAGTTTATCTAGAATATGTCATATTTTACACTAGCAGAAGATACAAACTGCTGCCAGACCTAAAGCTCCTGGAATGAAGGGAGGGCTGGGGGGACAGCAGGGGGAGTCGGGAGATAAGAATGAAAGATGGCAGAACATATTCAGTGAGTAAAGTGTCTGAACTAGCATGTGTGAATATTGCCGTCTTAATGAGTCAGTGTCCAATAATTACTTTGAAGATGTGACTGTTGAAGGAATGCATTGTGTCAGTTTCATTCCCCTGGAATATCTGTGTACATGCTGCCGTGCCTATTACGGTATTCTGCGCAGATATAAAGGAATACAGATATGGCACCATTTCCATTCTTCACATTTCATTTATTATAAAAATGTAATTTACATTGTGTAGCCTTCTGTGACACAAGGGATATATTCCTTAGTATCCCCCTATGCTGTACATATATGAAATATACAGATGCCTGCTATAGCCGACCTGGCTTTGGAAATATTCAGGCACCTCTGGGTGTCATGCAGGGCTGGAACTAGGGGTAGGCAGAAGAGGCAGCTGCCTATTGCGCAATTATAGGGGGGCACTGGGCAGCTACTTCTAAGATTGTCTTCTGCCTACCCTAGTCTGCACCCCTCAGTCTTAATCCCCTTCTTTCCCTCTGTCATTCACCCCTCCGTTGCTCTCCCCTCCCTCCTATCACCCTCCCCTCCATCGCTCATCCCTCCCCTCAACCCCACTCCGTCGTTCTCCCCTCCCTCCCTCACTTCCCTACCTCGCTCTCCCCTCCCTCCCCTCTGTCGCTCTTCCCTCCCTCACTTCCCTCCGTCGCTCTCCCCTCTGTCACTGTCCCTTCCCTCCTCTTCGTCGTTCACCCCTCCCCCTCTGTCTCCCTTTTCTCCATCGTGTGCACACGCGTGGGTGGGGGGTGATTTGCCGTCGCCCGGCCCTGGTGTCATGGATGCCTCCATATGTAGCAAAAAAAAGTCTTGGCTGGTGTATTAATCCCTTGCTCCCATCCAGAGCAATTCATCCAGACAATAAAGTGTAAGGGAACTGATACCATTTACGCATTTCACAATCCACATTTCCTTTCCTGCTTATTTCCTGTTCCTGCCTTGTTACCCTTGTTAGTGTATCTTAAATATACAGTTGCTCCACATGCTAGTCAATCAGCAATGGAAAGAGTTGTGTTATTTACTCTCACAATACTTCCTGTTACGTTAAAAAAAAACTACATTATTTCCTGTCAGGTGATCAACGAGTGACACACAGAACATGACAAAATGGCGGCTCAAGGGAAAACATGTCAAAGTTTACCTCAACCAACGATTGGAAAGAGTTGTGTTATTAACTCCCCACACTTGAGTGATCCAGCTTGCTGCCATAGGGATTTCGGTTGTGTGATGCACCTCTTTATTTCTGTATATAAATTATGTTTTCCCTTGATAGAATTAAATGAAGGAAATAAAAACCCCATGTCTTTCCGACACTTGGCCAGATTCAATTCAGGGAGAAAAAGTTACTGTATCTCATGGTTTATCATGTGAAAACTCATTGACAAGATTCAACATACCTGTCACGGGATTTTGACAGCTCAACCCACAGTCCCGTATTGTTGCTGAAAGGTCCCGACTTTCTCTTTGATATCCTGCACTGAACAGCCAGAAAAAGCTATAAAGTTTCTAAGACTCAATTGGCTTTTGCCAGAAAGCCCAGAATACGTGGCAGGTGCACTTAGATACTTTTGTAACAATTTAAGATAAGCAAAGAAACAATTGTAACAATTTAAAATAAGCAGGTCTCTTGGAGAAACTGAGACTTGCATCTTAAAGGGCAATTCACCATCCAATGAATAGGGCAATTAGGGGGGTGTGGCAATAAAAATGGGCTTGGCCAAAAAATCATGCTGCTTTGCCCCTCTTTCTATTTCCAAAATGTTGGGAGGTATGAATTCAATTAAAGGAGAAACATTTTTTCTCCAAATTCAGTTCCAGTTTTTTCCCATAGACTTCAATAGAGGTCTCACGCGATAAACAGTGAGATACGTTTTTCTGAATTGAATTGCATCTCAAATTGAATCTCGTTTATGACTTTTCACGTGATAAACCTTTTTTCCGGGCCATTATGTTAATCTTTGACCCCCCCTTCCCTTGTCTGGCTGTCCGTATGATACTTGGCTTGGTTTTCTGGCAGACAGAAAGAATAGTTTTCTCTATAATGTACCATGCTCATTTCACATGTGCTGCTCTTTATGCCTCCATTAACCTGTTACTTTATTTTGTTGTACAGACTTGGCGCAATTTCAGCAGTGACATAAAGAGGTATATACTGACAATACTTATCCGTGCAGAAGATTCCAGTTATAAGAGATCTTTGTCTGACAACTAAATGGCTGCACTGTGCACAGTAAGGTAATCTACTGACATAGCTGCACAGCGGAGACAATCGTTATCTCAGAATGAAATGAGAGAAGCAGCAATATGTTCTGGAGGGTAATTAGCCGCTGGGTCGGCGCCAGCATTTTTTGCTATGTGGCACAACACGTAAAGAACAAGTCACTGAGTAAAAAAGACCCCAAGAGACAAGTGGATCATTGTGTAATACTGGAAATATGCTCATTAATTGTAGTCATTTGTTATGCTGCATACTATTCCAAATATTTCCAGCAGCAGAAACAGCAAAGAAAAGGCAGTTAAATTGTATGGTACTATTTGGGTTCTTGCTAAAAGAAATAAGTTATGTTATAGGGGGCTTAAATGGCATGGTCCATTTGTATATAGATACAACGAAGCATTAGAGCACCCACACATTTACGAATACTGTCATCCAGGGGTGGACATTAGTGATGGACGAATCTGTCCCCTTTCGATTTACCGAAAAATTTGTGAAACTCCGAAAAAAGTTAGCGAAACACAAAAGAATTGCAAAACGCATTGAAGTTAATGGGCATCAAAATTATTTTGATCCACGTCAATTTTTACTAGGGATGCACCGAATCCACTATTTTGGATTCGGCCGAACCACCGAATCCTTCGCGAAAGATTCGGCCGAATACCGAACCGAATCCGAATCCTATTTTGCATATGCAAATTAGGGGTTGGAAGGGGAAAAAAATGTTACTTCCTTGTTTTTTGACAAAAAGTCAGGCGATTTCCCTCCCCGACACTAATTTGCATATACAAATTAGGATTCGGATTCGGTTCAGCCGGGCACAAGGATTCGGCCGAATCCGAATCCTGCTGAAAAAGGCCGAATCCTGGCCGAATCCCGAACCGAATCCGGTGCATCCCTAATTTTTACACGAGCGGCAATTTTTACATGCGTGACTTTTTTGTCCAAATGCATTAGTCAATGGGCGTCAAAATAATTTTGACGCACGACAATTTCTATGTGCGCGACAATTTTTACACACTGACTTTTTTGTCCAAATGCATTAAAAAATTATTTTGACACACAACAATTTTTACACTAGCAACTTTTTTGTTGTATCGAATTTTTTCGCCGGCAAATTTTGGCAACAGTTTCGCAAAAAATAATTCACAAGTGGCGTAATGCACCGCAAAATCCATGCCTAAATTCGCCCATCACTAGTGGACATGACTCCCAGAGTATCAGAGAATATTCCAGATGACCCTCTTGATTTTCATAGTGAAACCACGGAACCACTGAGCTTTGCACCACTAGATAAAAATGACTTTAGAATGGTGTAGAAGGATGAATTTTACAGAAAAGAGCACAAGGCTGTGCTTTGGAGAATACTGGCACAGTTCTTATAAAGCAATGGGAAATCATATTAAGGGGCAGATTTATCAAGGGTCGAATTTCAAATAAAAAGAAACTTCGAAATTCGAATAAAAAAAAAGACCAACTGAAACTTATTTTAAAAAATCAAAGTTTTTTTTTCAGATGAATAGGCCGTTTTCGTTCGAATTCGAATCGTATGAATCGAAGTAACATCGTATTTGATTGATATCGATTCGAAGTTTATTTTAAAATTGACACCAATTGACTCCAAATAGGTTCTAGGCGAAAACTGCAATTCGATTGGTCGAAGTCGAAGTTTTAAAGAGACAGTTCATTTGGGACTCATGGAAGAGAAACAATCAGTTAAATCAAGCTCTACCCTAAAGGGATCCTGTCATCCGAAAACATGTTTTTTTCAAAACGCATCAGTTAATAGTGCTACTCCAGCAGAATTCTGCACTGAAATCCATTTCTCAAAAGAGAAAACAGATTTTTTTATATTCAATTTTGAAATCTGACATGGGGCTAGACATTTTGTCAATTTCCCAGCTGCCCCTGTTCATGTGACTTGTGCCTGCACTTTAGGAGAGAAATGCTTTCTGGCAGGCTGCTGTTTTTCCTTCTCAATGTAACTGAATGTGTCTCAGTGAGACATGGGTTTTTACTATTGAGTGTTGTTCTACCAGGCAGCTGTTATCTTGTGTTAGGGAGCTGTTATCTGGTTACCTTACCATTGTTCTTTTGTTTGGCTGCTGGGGGGGGGGGGAAAGGGAGGGGGGTGATATCACTCCAACTTGCAGTACAGTAGTAAAGAGTGATTGAAGTTTATCAGAGCATAAGTCACATGACTTGGGGCAGCTGGGAAATAGACAATATGTCTAGCCCCATGTCAGATTTTAAAACTGAATATAAAAAAAGCTGTTTGCTCTTTTGAGAAATGGATTTCAGCGCAGAATTCTGCTGGAGCAGCACTATTAACTGATTTATTTAGAAAAAAATATTTTTCCCACGACAGTATCCTTTTAAAGTTGAATACCTTAAACTGTGCGGAGACCAATTTGTTCAGTATTAGTGCATAGAGTGCAATGAAATGAATTAACACTTGCGCTGCCATACAGTGGAATGCATATTGGTACATAATGGATGGTAATTCAAAATGACTCTTTAAGTGAGATTTAATATTTGTACATTTATTTTACTCCCCACCCCCAAACAATGACATTAATGCGACTGGTGACTGGTTCTGCACATGTCCATCTGATGGTGCCCAAGACTCTATACACTCCATTTAATTAAAATTGCTTGAGCATCCTTGTGTTATCTCGGGGCGGGAAACCTAATCTGTATGGAAAATTATGTAGCTCTCAAGCCTGACAGAAGGATGCAATTCATTGTACCTGCAGGTCAAATATTCCTCTGCGTGAGTGACAGGATCTTCCCAGGACCTTTTCATTAGCAAGCTGAATCATGCGCCCAGTGCTTCTCTATTACCAATGTAGAGAGCAGCTAAATACTGTGTCAGACATAGAGGCTTCAGTCTGTATATGCAGAGCCAGACACGCTGTGGGGAAATGTTTAATTGGCTCCCAGCTGAACTGAGATCTCTGCAAATGCTTTTATTCCCCTCTCCTGCTTGTATTTTATTTAATATATCCTATTAATGCCTTCTGGTATCAAACTGTACGTTGGATTTGCATTCTCTGTCTCTCCCCCAGCGCATACACACGAAAAACATTCTATCCTATAGTCAAGAAAACCAATAAGGCAATATAACTACAATTATTTTAATTGTGGGTTTGGTTGTATGTAAGCAGAGAGGGCATTTGCCATAGGCCACACTAAGAACCCATTGCTATACTTGCTACCTTATTCCTTTATAACCGGAATTAAAATATAATTAGCATTGGAGTTAGATTAGAGTGCACAAATTTCTGTACAATGAGAAACAGAAGGCACCATATCAGTTGCTGATTAGCTGATCGGAAGTATGTCTTTCCTCAAGATCATTGAGAGGGTTGTTCACCTTCCAAACACTTTTTTTTTCAGTTCAGTTGTTTTCAGATTGTTCCCCAGAAATGAAGACTTTTTTCAATTACTTTCCATTATTAATTTTTTACTGTTTTTCCAAAATCTAAATTTTTTTCAGTCTGACGGCTCAGTAATTCAGGTGCAGACTCTAAACTGTTACAATTTTGCAACGTTTAGTTGATACATTTCTCAGCAGTATCTTTTGAGTGTCAGCAACTATTGTATCAAATCTAACAGCTCCTGAAACCCAGAGATTCTGCTCAGCAGGGACAAAGATAAGAAATGTATCAACCAAATGTATCAATTTAGAACAGTTTACAGGGTCGGCGACCCCCCCTCCCAGAGTTGCTTTTAGAAGGTGAAAAATGACACTTTACACTTCAATATTAGAAAAACGGTGACACATAGAAAATACAAAGTAATTGGAAAAAGTCGATATTTCTGGCACCCTCAAGTCGAAAACGACTTTCCTTCTCCTTTAAGGTGGCCATGCATGGGCAATTAAAGCTTCCAACTCTGCTCCTACAATCTGAGATGGCAGTTTATTGGTCCATTTATGGCGCCCTCCACACAGCCTGTCTGATATATGGCTGATTACAAAAAAACTGTCATATGAGCACCACATTGGTCTCCCTAGACCTCTATTTTGATCCAATGGTTTTTCTTGACACCAAACAATTGGATCATCTTGATGACCTTGTTAAGCAAGCTGATCTAACAGTGTATACCCAGCTGTAGTCTTGACTTCTCTTCCATTAGCCCCAGATATTTTGAAATATCCATCCTACATAAGCACACATTAGGTACAGATTGACAGAATTCTCCCTACGGACAGTTGTATTTGGGCACAGAAGCATTTTAAGGCTTGAATACCAACAATAATTAATAAACTGGTGTCTGATGGTATTGAGACCTGCATGTAATTTCACTTCGGAGCGGTTTTTACCCAACCTTTGTGAGACAGAGTCAGAATTTTTCTGGTGGCACGAATGACTCAACCCAGAAAATGTAAAATTTAAGAAAAAGATCTTTGAAACCCTCATCTAAATTGCATTTGCGGTGTCGAAGTCTAGGAAACAGTTTCCCTGGGTGTCATTCTAGCAAGGAAATGTTTGAGCAACTGACAGTACCAATTATCCAGCTGAAATGTGAAGAATATTCATTATATTTTATGCTAACTGATCTCTACATTGTGTTAAATATATTAAATGCTCCATTCTAAACTCAGTGCTTAAAGGGGCACTTCATTTCATGGCAAAGACCTCACAATGCACCCAACAACCCACCACCTTTAATTCCAGGGACTCAAACCTTGTTTCATGTGCAAGGTACAGAACTCTACATCTGTTTTAATGTCTGCTTTAACCCTATTAACATTTCCTTTATTTAACCCTTTATTTAATGATCTGAGATCCCCTACTCCCCCCAGTCATAGTCATAATAACCCATAATAAATGGACTCATATGGTCCTGTTAGTATCACTTATCCACATGGGTTATTCAGGGCTCCATCTAAAAGCAACATAGGTTGGCTGCAGCCTCTCTTTTCTTCCTACTTGTAGTAGTCTGGCTGTCATCCACCAGATGGGATAAAAATGTCTTCTACTGGTGAGAATGCCACTGTGCTCCTCTTCCTTCTCAGAGCCAAACAATGCCAACAATGCAAGAGAGCTACTGTCTGTGGTGTAACTAGATATTACTGGGCCCCACAGTAAATTATTTTTCAGGCCCCCAAAATGTGCAGCAGATGACTTTATTTTATTTAGGGTCTGCTTCCTCTATAGTTATCCGATTGGCCCCCCTGCAGCCGCAGGGTCTGCTTCCTCTTTGGTTACCCCCGTGGCCCCCCATGCAGCCGCAGGGTCTGCTTCCTCTATAGTTACACCCTGGGCTCCCCTGCAGTCGCAGGGTCTGCTTCCTCTATAGTTACTAGGGATGCACCGAATCCACTATTTGGGATTCGGCCGAATCCCAGAATCCTTGGTGAAAGATTTGGCCAAATACCGAACAGAATCCTAATGTGAGTATGCAAATTAGGGGCAGGAAAGGAAAAAGTGGAAAAAATTCTTCTTTTGTGATGGAAAATCCGTGATTTCCCTATCCGCCCCTAATTTACATATGCAAATTAGGATTCGGTTCGGCCAGGCACAAGGTTCATCCTGGATTCGGTGCATCCCTAATAGTTATGCCCTGGGCCCCCCTGCAGCTGCAGGGTCTGCTTCCTCTATAGTTACGCCCCTGGCTACTGTTTCTCCTGCTTCAGGTAAAGAACAATGATCCCATGGCTGGAATGCCATTTCATTCTTATGAGAAACATAATAAAGGAATAATTCCAGGAGCAGCCCTGGTCTCTATGCCACTCCCTACAGCCATGGAGGTCGGGACAATGGAGAAGCAGAGTAAGGGGCAGCTTTTGACACTAAAGGAGAGTGTGTCACATTATCTTATTGTAGTAAGAGCCTAATTTTTCTGTTTAAAACTGGTAATTTGGCTTTTGAAATGACATGTACTCTGCATGTATAAATTCCATTTGAGATTAGGTTCTACGTTCTCACATTGCCTTTTAGTAGACAATTCATTTTTATGCAGGATTAAAACTGTCAGTTCAGGTAAATGCCAGCAGATTTTATACCTACAATCTGCAATGAATCATGCCCCCCCCCTCCCCAGATTTAAAAAGTAGATAAAAAAGCTGCAAATTCATTCTCCTGTGATCTAACATCACGGCCTGATGATGATATGAGGACACTACAATTTGGAAGCACATAGGAGGAGTTAGTATACAGCATTTTACGCAGATTTCTTCAAGGGGTGGTTCACCTTCAAGTTAACTTTTAGTATGGTCTAGAAGGAGTTATTTTTATAGTTTTTTTTTAATAAATTATTTGCCACCTTCTGACTCTAACCAGCTTTCAAATCTATAAAACAAATGCTCTCTAAGGCTACAAATATTTTGTTATTGCTACTTTTTATTACTCATCTTACTATTCAGGCCCTCTCCTATTCATATTGCAGTCTCTTATTTAAATCAATGCATGGTTGCTAGGGTAATTTGGACCCTAGCTACCAGATTGCTGAAATTGCAAACTGGAGAGCTGCTGAATAAAAAGTTATTAAATAACTCGAAAACCACAAATAATAAAAAATTAAAACCAATTGCAAATTGTCTCAGAATACCATTCTTTACATCATACGAAAATGAACTCCTTGATATGTCCCATTGGTTTCAATTGGTTACAGCAGGTCTAGAGGGGTATAATATTAAGTGAGCTGGACCCTCCTGCTGTATGGAATCTGCATGTATCACTTATACACCTTCTATAGTACAGTGTAATGGAATTTGTTGGCACTTTATAAATACCTGTTTTACATAATAATTAGCATTAATGTACTATTTTGTTAATAGATACAATTTCTTATTGCGGTGCATGTTGCCAGTACATGTATAAGGACAACCACTATGTTTTATAAATGCACCATTTATATTACACTCATTTCTACATTTTGGAGAAAGTAAAGGCAAGTTGTTGGAAAGCAGAAGGGAGGTATCTGTACATCCCCCATTCATTATGCACTTTCCCTTTAAGCAGTAGAGGTCAGCCTGGCTGGGACTACATTTATTTATCCAAGGGATAATGTGGTTTTTTCCCCCTTATTTTATCTGTTCATTCTTCCCGTCTGTAACAAGTAATCACTCTTTCCCTTTCCTTTCCCTCTGCAAACACAGTGTCTGCCTTGTCTCGCAGCCTTATCTGGGTGTCTGGTTCTGCTGTCCTGCAATCCTTCTCCAACCTCTTCTCTCTCTCACACACTCTCATCCTGCTGCTGCTGTTGTCCTTCCCTCTATGAAAGTTCTCTGTCCAATTCCTCATGTCCCTTTTGTCCATCCAGTGGGTGCCGTATACTCTCAACATTATGACTGGGTGATGTAACCTGAGGACAGGCCTGGAACAAACTGAGCTTTGAAATTAAATAGCAATGGCACAATTAAATGAAATGCTGATTTAGGGGTTGAATTAAATCCATTGCTCGAGGAAGTTTCCCTTTAGAGTGTCCTGTTACACACGTTACATCTGTGCCTGTGAGTCACTTTTGCTCATTACACACCAGGCAATCCTTGCGAACATTACAGATTTATCCACAGAGAACTGTCTTATTGTTCTAGACTCAGCTCTATGTGTCATTTCAGTACGGCGCTGAGTTCAACAAGTAGACTGAAATAATACGTTTGACTTGTTGGCGCCCACACCCTGTTTCAGCTTTATGTTATAGAAGGCCTCAGGGTATTGCCTGAGAAACACATTATAAGAGTGATTCAATAATAATCTATTCATTCTCGAGATTTCTGAATCTAACTAAATTCCTGGCATCTGTTTGTTTTATAGTCTGCACTTGGGGCCATGGGCCTGCAGTTTGGATCTCCACTGAAATCAATGGTTTTGCTGATAAAATATCAAGTAAACCGTTAAGCAGGTATGGTCAACCAAAACCACCACCATCATATGTGTGTACCCTGTCTGGTGAGTAATAGTACTCAATGCTGTCCGCTCTGCATAAGCAAGCTGGGCAAAAACTGACAACGGCTATATTTGAACTTAAAAGCCAACAGCTGAATATATAGACTGACAGTTGTCATACCAATTGTTTTCAGTGTGCAGAAGGGACTGAGATTATTGAATAAAGTGCAGTGGATGCGTACAAAATACAGTCAGTATAAATGAGATCTTCAGAAGTAGTTCAAGGCTTCCAGTTCAAATGGGGAAATCAATAACGCTGGATAGAGAGGTAGATATAGAACATAGATATACTAGATAGATAGATAGATAGATAGATAGATAGATAGATAGATAGATAGATAGATAGATAGATAGAGATAGATGATAGATAGATAGATAGATAGATAGATAGATAGATAGATAGATAGATAGATAGACAGATAGATAATAGATAGATAGATAGATAGATAGATAGAAAGATAGATGATAGATAGATAGATAGATAGATAGATAGATAATAGATAGAGTTATACATAGATGATAGCTAGATAGATAGATAGATAGATAGATAGATAGATAGATAAATAGATAGATAGATAGATGATAGATAGATAGATAGATAGATAGATAGATAGATAGATAGATAGATAATAGATAGAGTTATACATAGATGATAGCTAGATAGATAGATAGATAGATAGATAGATAGATAGATGATAGATAGATAGATAGATAGATAGATAGATAGATAGATAGATAGATGATAGATAGATAATAGATAGAGTTATACATAGATGATAGCTAGATAGATAGATAGAAAAATAGATGATAGATATATGCTAGATAAATAGAGTTATAGATAGATAGATAGATAGATAGATAGATAGATAGGTACTGTTGATGGTAGATAGAGATGGATAGATAGCTACAAAGAAAGATAGATGATATATATATAGATGCTAGAGATAGATACCCCCCCCCATCCCCCAGCTTCGCTGCCTGATATAGCCACAATTCTCTGGTTTTTTCAATTTACAAAAAAAATGTAATTTGTTATATAGGCACCCAAGGTACAGGCCCTCAGGTTCTCATATATAAATAAGGCCCTGGATAGATGATAGATAGTCATAGATGTCTTCAAGTAAAAGTACATTAGAAATGGAGTATAAAATGCTTTCCAAACAAAATTGTATACTGGCCATGTAGTGCACACCATTGTTTCTGGAAATCAATTACTTTGGGTAAAATGCTTCCCATTACACCAGTGGTTGTTGAACTTTTTCAGTTAAAACCACTTGTAGGTCCAGCTCATACCAAAGTTACAGATATAGGTATGGGACCTGTTATCCAGAATGCTTGGGGATCTGGGTTTTTCCCAGGTCCCCAAGTCAAGGTAAAAATGTGTCTAAATGTTTACAAGTACCCACCTACCACTTCTTTGCAGTTTGAATCACCCTTGGATAGTTGTAAAGGATAACCTAACCCAATAAGGTGTGGAAAACACTCACAGGTTTCCTATTAACAAAACATCATCAGAAAAGGGGTGTGGTATAAAGTATAAACCATACTGCACTTTATTTTTTGTTTTTTATCTTTTTTGTACTAGTCTCTTTCCAAGCTCCTTGGAGCACTGGTTCGCATCATTGGAACCAAGAATATCTAGGACTGCAAAAAGTTTTCACCCCAAAATTCACCCTAATCGACCTCCAAATGGACTTTCATTACATCTAGGAGAGGAAATACGCGTTACGCCCTAATTTCACCCTAAATGGCCTCAGGTTGAGGTTGAGCCCCTGCTGCTTTTGCTCCATTCCCCCCTCCTAGACAAGCAGCCCCATGGTTTGGGAACTCTTACATTGTAGCTTAGGAGAAGCTCTGAGGTAGGCTTCCAGTTCCAGCTATGGAGATTGCAGCAATCAGAAGGCTTGGTGTAGTCCATCATAGATATCTACAGTCCTATCCTCAGATGTTTCCATCTGGAACTTTCAGCTTAGTTTAAAGTTCTCTGCCGATAAAGAACCCTTTAAAATTCTGGCCCCTGTGAACAAAAAGGCCTCCTTTATAAACAACAAGGGTAGAGTTTTTGGACCGAGGCAAGGTTACAGTTATTTCTGTATATACAGTAAGAAACCTCTGTTGAATGTATATTTTGTTCTTTACATGTTCCCATCCCTTTCCAATTAAACGACCTCTCTTGCCTTCTATCAACATCATCCAGGGAAGAGATAAAACATACGGTGTTATTTTGGCCAAGATGTCACTCATTCTAAGCCCATTTTGTACATTTACTGATATTTGATAACAGCTGGACGTTTTCCCATCCATTTTGGTTACTAAGTGTGTTTGCCTGGTGACTGGCTGCCTCAGGAATCTCGTACAATGCAATCTTCATTTCCATCCTCCCCGAGCAGAACTTCCCACTCCCTGGCTCAGTGTCAGCCATGGAACACACTTTCAGAACACAACAAAAATTATAACCCCAATTGTTTTGAGCTGCTAACAGGTTCCAGGGTCTCTTTAACAAGTCTTTTTCAGTGTGTACTTGTAGAAAGTGAGCAGTGATCTGTGGCACTCACAAAGGATCCCTTAGAACCTCCGCACAATCTGCTCTTCTATATCCGACTCCTGATTTATTTACAGTAACTGTCTATTCATCCACAACAGTATTTTCAGAACTGCACTGATATTCTCCCACCCTGGATAGTTGAAAGATTTATTATCTCTTAGTTTTATAGAATCAACATGTTCTGCAGTGCTTTACAGAGATTATACATCACTCATATCAGTCCCTGCCACAGTGGAGCTTACAATCTAAGGTCCCTATCGCATTCACATACAGTAGTGTCAGTTTTATCAGGAGCCGATTAACCTGCCTGTATGTTTTGGGGGTGTGGAAGGAAACTGGAGCACCCTGAGAGAAAACATACAAACCCTTTGCAGTGCACGGGACCCCAGCCCGGCAAGTCAGATACCCACTGAGCCACCATGCTTCACCTCTTTTGCTCATGTTGCCCCAACATGGCCACTTCCATCCATAACAGAAACCTTTCCACTTGTAGAACAATAATAAAAGTGTGAAACTGCTTGTATTTAAATTGTGTTCACAAAGGTACTGGCACCACTACACAGCAGGTGAAATGCGCAGGGCTCACAGACACAGAAGCCCTGGGATTAAAGGGGCAGTTCACCTTTAACTTAATTTTTAGTATGTTATAGAATGGCCAATTCTAAGCTTCTTCATTATTTATTTTTTATAGTTTTTTTGAAATGATTTGCCTTTTTCTTCTAACTCTTTCCAGCTTTCAAATGAGGGTCAGTGGCGCTATCTAAAAAACAAATGCTCTGTAAGGTTGCAAATGTATTGTTATTACTACTTTTTATTACTTATCTTGTTATTCATATTCCAGTCAACTCATAGGTACACAGCCCCTTTAATACCTGCTCTGAGTTGGTGTTACTTCTAGGATTCCCTTAGTACTGTACAGGCAGTACTTGATGGTCCAACCTTTGGTTAGGACCCTGTTAGCTCATTAGATAAGTATAGCTATATGTATGTGTGGGGACCCATAGGGTTAATGTGCCCCTATGGCCATAGAAAAGCAGACGAAGGAGAGAAGTCCTATAGACGAGAATGGGCAGAAGTGGTGTGAGGAGAAGCAAAGGTGAGAAGCAGAGCGAAGGTTGTGCAAAGGTGTGTATTTTGAGACCAGAAATTAAGGGGCAGATTTATTGAGGATCAAGTTGTGTTTTCCATGAAAATTTGAGTTTTCAAGGTTATTTTTTTGGTCAAAAATCATTTTTTCGGGTTAAAAAACTCACCATGAAAAAATACACCGTCTAAAACCTGTCTAGGTCATGTAGAAATCAATAGCAGAAGTCCCTTGAACCATTTGAAGATGTTTTCGACCTTTGATAAATAACCCCCTTAATGTAGGGCGGACAGTGGCGTAACTACCGGGGGAGCAGGGGGTGCAATTGGGCCAGGGCCCGCACCCCGGCAGGGCCCCCCGGCAGTCACGCTGGCTGGAGTCGGCTGCAGCGCCGCACGGATGAGGGTGGGGCCCGGCTGCACGGCCCGCACCAGGGCCCGCCCCCACCTAGTTCCGCACGGCCCGCCCCCACCTAGTTCCGTCACTGAGGGCGGAGCATCATTGTTAAGTGAATGTGAGTGTTAATAGTTTGAGGAGATTGGGATTCTTTATTAAAGATGTATATGTAACAAACATTACAATATATATAAATCAGCACACATTGAAAATTATCATTGTGGCCATAATGATACATAGTGGATACATAGTATCATAGTACATAGAATAAAGATACATAGTATCACCCTGTACCACCCAGCAATAAAAAGCATACAAGTATGAAAGCGGATACTCTGAACAAGAAAATTACCCTGTTTTGGCAAAAAGCCTTTGTCAAGGGAACTTGTTTGTGCTTGATTAGTGTACAAGATCATTCAATATAAACCATTATCTGGAAAGCCCTAGTCCCAAGCATTCAGTATAAAATGTATCATACCTGTACTCTGTACCTGCCCAGATCTAAGTCAATGTAAGGGATCCGTGGGAAGTAAAGGTAAGAAGGCTACTATAAAGGGATCACTGAGTTAGTAATTTTTTTTCACAAAAAGCAAAGAAAATTAAATTCAGAGGGTTGCTCCTAACATATAGGCACCCTCCAGTGAATTAACTGTTGCTTGTCCTGTCAGTCATAGTTTCAAAAATATTCATATTCCCCCCCATCTCTCTCCAAGGGGCAAATTCACTAAGATGCGAAGTTGCGACAGGCGCAACTTCGCCGCACTTCGCCAGGCGTAGTTTCGCCAGCGCTCTGCAAATTCACTAAAATCCGAAGTTGCGCTCAGGGGTAGCGTAAGGTTGCGAAGTTGCGCTAGCGTTGATTCGCTATGTAAAGCGAAGTTGCGCTAGCGAAGGCTAATTTGCATACGGCGCCAAATTCAAATTTCAATGGAGGAACACGTATCTGCACTACAAATGCCTGGAAAACCTTCAAATCAGCAAATAAAATTGTTATTTTGCCCTACACATGTGCCCACTGTCTAGGTAAGTTGCCATGAGTCAGGAAATGTAGGAGGGGAGCCCCAAAAATTTTTTCGATCTTTTTCAGCCTATCACCCATAATGTAGAAAACACGCCAGCGTTTTTTGGGACTTAGAAAAAATTTTGACTTTTTTTTAAACAATCCCTATCTACTCTATTGCGCTTCGCCAGGTCTGAGGTGGCGAAGGAAGTCTAGCGTAAAAGGTAGCGTTCAGTACACTGCGCAAGTTAGTGAATTTGCGTAGTTACGTCGCTAGCGAAAATTCGCCAGGCGTAAGGGTGCGAAGTAACACTAGCGAAACTACTCCAGCGTTCGTTAGTGAATTTGCGCAGTAACGAAAATGACAAACGCTAGCGAACTAACGCTAGCGTTCGGTGCTTCGGCGCTTAGTGAATTTGCCCCCAAGAGGGGGACAGTAAGGTAGGACACCTACATGCCACCCACCCCTCATGAATACAGCTGAACACAGACAGCAGTGTATTTATCAGGCTAGCTGCAGTTTCAGATCGCACAAACCTGTTTGTCCAATTTCTCAAAGCTGGAAAGTGTGCAAGGACATGGCGGGGTGTCCCCCTTTTCCTGCATGTTGCACTCATCCTCATCTCCTTCCTATCTCTCACAAAACATTCATTTGGATACACTTTATGGCAGAGGTTCTTTCTATGTTTATAGCAGTGTATTCCACAGTGGCCCTGCCTGACACTCATTGTTTTTCATTTGAGTCCTTAGCAGGAACAATTAGCAGAGTAACTAAGATAAGAAAGCTAAGCAAGACAAAGTAAAGCAACTACAGTGCAGCGTTACACTATTTAATAAGAACTGGATACATTTATGGGGTTATTTGTTAAAGAAAGAGACACACGCTCAGATTCAGGCAGATTAGTTGCCTAGCGACAAATCTCTTCTTCGGGGCGACTAATCTCCCTTAACTGCCTCCCGCAGGCTAGAATGTAAATCGCCAGCTAGGTGGCAATAGGTGCTCTTCGTTTTCCGAAGTCGCCCGAAGTTGCCTCACAAGGAAACTTTGGGCGACTTTGGAAAACAAAGCACTCCGAGTGCCATCCCGTCTGCGATTTAGATTCTAGCCGGTAGAAGGCAGTTCGGGAGATCAATCGCCCGAAGAAGAGGCGATTAATCTCTAAATCACCCCCGAATTTTAGGGTGTGTCTCTGCCCTATTGTTCAAGTTGTATTTTTTCATTTTTAGAGGGTAGTTTCACTAAAAAACTCGAATTATTTGAGATTTATTATGCCCCAAGCTGCTAAAAGCCTGAATCTGAAAATACTCGTAGAAGTCAATGGCAGAGGTCCCTTTAACCATTTAAAGATGTTTTTCGGGTTTTTTTACACTGGTTTGTGCTTGAAAACTTTATAAATTCAAGGTATTCAAGGTTTTTTTAGGCTATAAACTCGATAAATTCAAGGTATTCAAGTTTTTTCTCCGATGGCATTCAATCAAATTCAATCTGCCCTTGGGTTTTTTTCATAAATAAGCAAACATTCGAGTTGTGAGTTTATTCCAGGTAGAAAAAAGCTTCACAAGCTCGACCTTTGATAAATAACCCCCTTAGTATTAAATAAGTGCATTAAGATGAAATATATATTTTTTTTTAAAAAAAGCAAGATTTGATGATCCTAGATAGCAGCATACCAAGCATACCATCTCCCTGAACCTCAAGCACAGCACTGAGTAGCACTACCCTAAAGTGGTTCAGCCTCAGTCCTGGCTCATGGCGAGGGGATGATAGAAAGCTGGATTAAAGGGAAGAGCGTGGGAAGAGCCAATGATAGGGGATATGATCCTAAATGTATATTACACCACCAGTTATATATGTGTTTCATGTATTGCACGTCATTCATTTTTATGTCAGGTGAAATAGTTTCACATCACCCAGGACAGCTGTTTTCTTTTATATGAAATAGCCTAAATTGGGGAAGAAATATTATATTCTAATAAAGCAAAGCCCTAGCAGCAAGCAGCGAGCTGTGCAAGAGAGGCTCACACACATATGGAAGGACAGTTATATAGAGATCTGTCTTGTGCACACAGACACATTCTGTTCAGCCTGAGCTTCTCTGCCCAGTATTCCTGTCTGGTTTGGGGGCAGCCAGAATAAACACCCTCCTCATTTGGAGGCATTGGCTTCTCCTGCCTGAACTGGGAGCTCTTTCTCACTGACACAGAAATGTATGTGCGCCCAGGCCCACTGGGTCAACACCAGCCATTAGCAAACATGCCTAAAATTGCACAGGGCTCAGGACGCCAGGGCTGCATCCCTACGTAATATGGCGCTTTATGTTCTTATTTCTTATGTGAAATATATAAGAACATTAGTAACATAGTAAGTTAGGTTGAAAAAAGACACACGTCCATCAACCTTTTTTTAACCTGCCTAAATGACAGTTGATCCAGAGGAAGGCAAATAACCCATCTGAAGCCTCTCCAATTTGCCTCAGAGGGGGAAAAATCCCTTCCTGACTCCAAAATGGCAATTGGACCAGTCCCTGGATCAACTTGTACTATGAGCTATCTCCCATAACCCTGTATTCCCTCACTTGCTAAACACCATCCAACCCCTTCTTAAAGCTATCTAATGGGGCCTATTTATTAAACCTCAATATTTTACTGGTCGAGTTTTTAAAGGGGAAACCTCAAATATTTTTAGAGATTTATTATTACCCAAAGCTGCTAAAAATCCAAATGAGAAAATACTCCAGCTAAAACATGTCGGGGTCCTATAGAAGTAAACAGATGTCCCTGAAGATGTTTCTTGACATTGTGATCTACGCAGGTTTTCGTACAATAGTCTGAAAAAGTTGGGGGTTTTTGGACGACAACTCGAAAAAAATTGAGCAATTCAGGCTTCAAACTCAAAGTTTCTGTGATTCAAATTGTCGCTTGATTTTGTCGAGACTTTTCCCGCATCTACATTTTTGAGTTGATAAATGAGTTAAATTTCTGGATGGGAGTTTGGTTGAATTTGGTTTTATTTGGTTTAATAAAAATGAGGTTTAGTAAATAACCCCTAAATATCTCTGTCTGGAGCAATATACAAAGTATAATGAATAAGATTAAATTAAAGGGATACTGTCATGGGAAAAATTCTTTTTTTTCAAAATGAATCAGTTAATAGTGCTGCTCCAGCAGAATTCTGCACTAAAATCCATTTCTCAAAAGAGCCAACAGATTTTTTATATTCAATTTTGAAATCTGACATGGGACTAGACATATTGTCAATTTCCCAGCTGCCCCAAGTCATGTGACTTGTGCTCTGATAAACTTCAATCACTCTTTACTGCTGTACTGCAAGTTGGAGTGATATCACCCCCTCCCTTTTCCCCCCAGCAGCCAAACAAAAGAACAATGGGAAGGTAACCAGATAGCAGCTCCCTAACACAAGATAACAGCTGCCTGGTAGATCTAAGAACAACACTCAATAGTAAAAACCCATGTCCCACTGAGACACATTCAGTTACATTGAGAAGGAAAAACACCAGCCTGCCAGAAAGCATTTCTCTCCTAAAGTCCAGGCACAAGTCACATGACCAGGGGCAGCTGATGCATTTTGAAAAAAACATTCAATCAATTGAAATTCGACCTTTGATAAATCTGCCCATAAATGTAAGTAATATATAGGTATGGGATCCATTATCAGGAAACCTGTTATCCAGAAAGCTCCAAATTATGGAAAGGCTGTCTCCCACTGACTCCATTTTATCAAAATCATCTAAATTGTTAAACGTTATTTCCCTTTTCTCTGTAATAATAAAACAGTGCCGTGTACTAGGAGGATGATCCAAACTAAGAAATAATTAATCCTTATTGGATGCAAAACCAGCCTATTGAGTTTATTTAATGTTTGCATGATTTTCTAGTAGACTTAAGGTATGAAGATCTAAATTACAGAAAGATCTATTATCCATAATTCTCCAGGTACAGAGCATTCTGGATAATGCATAGCTGTATATGTATAAAAATGCTTGGGTGTCCTGTATGGCTGTAGCCAGACATTGTGGAAACCATTTATGAAGTCAATGTTTCCCCAAAAAATTTTTTTCAGGGATCTCCAAATCTTGGGGAAAAAGTACTTGTTTCATAAATATATACCTTTAGTCAGGGCCTCAATGAACCCTCTAATCTTCTGGACAGCTCTTCAGGTCCTGTACACCATGTAGTAGTCATATATGAAGGCTTCTGCTCTAGAAGGCACAAAAGTTAATTCAAGGGATGTAGAGGTACAGAACAGTCTTTATCTTTAAGGATTTTGTGTTATTTACATCAGTATGGAACCTCTCACTCACAACAAGACTACGTCCTCACCACAAGCATCATAGAGCACTGGCTGGAGAACATTAATTTGGTATGTTCTGTTGGCCAAGCTGCCCATCACGGTGACTCCTATTAAGTTTCATGGGTTAAAGATGCATTTTTTTGCTATTTCAATAAGTTTGGAGGTACCCTACGTACACCATTTGAAAATCAGCATTGCGTCTTCATCTTTGTTGCTACTATTGGTATTTCACGCTGGGTCGCGTGATCGGAAGATACGCTGGGCTGCAAGTTAACAAGCTATACAAAGTTTAGTGATTGTATTTGAATTGTTTCATATAACAAACAACAGTTACACCAGCGCATGGCGCAGCACAGAAGAGCCAGCTCCTCTGATCAGAACTCAGCCGTGTACTTACATCTAAAAGAACACACGTTTGAAGACTGCCAAGTCCAGATTCTAGACCGGGAGAGCGACTGGTTTAAATTTGGTGTTAAAGAAGCCATATATGTAAAAACTGAAAAACCAAGTCTGAATGGAGGCGGGGGTGCAAAATCTACTGTCTGCCATATACAATGCTGTTTTGGCACCTATCCATGGAAGGTTTAATAACACATCAAAGCTCCAATCTTGCTAATACAATTAACACCTAATTTAATGACATCATTGTGGATTATGATAAACAGATTATGCTGATTGGACCAACATTCCAAATTATATATATTCTCGAAGGAAGATTTACAAATTATTCTGAATTGAGAAAGCCAGTTGGATGAAAAGTGTTCAAGGAAAAAAAAACACAGCAAGTCCAGTTGATTTGACTTATTTCTATAGATATTCCAACTGAATAATGGGCTGAAAGTAATGGAGCTAAACATGTTTATGGGCTACAGCTCCATCCAACCCAATGATAAGACAACCATTGAAACCCCATGGTGGTATTGGCTCCATTCTCTCAAAGACCACCCTGGATCAAGTTGAATAAACATGTCATGTTAAACTCTCTCATTTTAAAAAAATTCAACTTTGCTTCCTATTTAGCCACCTTTCACCTCCTTCTCTCAGACTCACACCATCTGTTGATTTTTACTGGCCAGACAAAACAAAAGGCTTGCTCAGCACATGGCCAGAATGGAATTCTTGCGCCGGTTTTGCGAATTTATTCGCTGGCGGCGAATCATGGGAATATGCCGCGAATTTGCACCTGCCGAATAAATTCGCCCATCGCTATCCAGGACTTCAAACTTATCACAGGGGGTCACCATCTTGGAAAGTGAAACTCACATGCTCAGTGGGCTCTGAGCAGCTGTTGAGATGCTAAGCTTAGGGGTAGTCACATATAAGCTGATGCTACAGGGCTGATTATTAAATTCTGATGCTAATTGCACTGGTTTCTGTGCTGCCATGTAGTAATTATCTGTATTAATTACTAATCAGCCTTATATTGTGACATTTCTATTCTATGTGTACTGTATATTGTGAGTGGGTCCCTAAGCTCAGTAAGTGACAGCAGCACAGAGCATGTGCAGTGAATCAGCAGAAAAGAAGATGGGGAGCTACTGGGGCATCTTTGGAGACACAGATCCAAAACATAATGTACAACATTTCTACCTACTCCTTTAGTTAGGTTTTAGATTCTCCTTTAATTCCACAGTCAGTTCGGTACAGAAAATACATTATCTAGAAATCTCCAAATTATGGGAGGGCCCTCTCCCAGACTCCATTTTATTCAATGAATTCTAGTTTTTAAAAATGATTTCCTTTTTCCTCTGTAAAAATAAAACAGTACCTTGTATTTTATTTAAAATGAGATATAATAAATCCTTATTAGTGGCAAAAAAATCCTATTGTGTTTATTTAATGTTTAAACAATATATTAGTAGTCTTAAGTTATGGAAATCTAAATTATGTAAGGACCCCTTATGCGGGAAACACCAGGTCCCGCGCATTCTTGATAACAGGTCTGATAACTGTAACTGGATGGAATAGTTTCTATGGAGAGTTCCTAGTAAGACACAGAATAAAGGAATCCATTGAGCATTATGTGCAGCAGCAGAGGAAGCCACATGTGTAACTGAGCAGCTCTGTGTCAGAGGGAGAGGAGGACGAGAACAGAAGTCTGCGAGAAAGAAAACAGAAAATGCTATAGGCAATGGGGAGCTAGTCATATGTGTGGGGCCTGGGGAGCATTGGCACCAATTGATTAGATGCTTTGCTTGTAGCATTTAAGGGGGAGGTAACCCTTTTACAAGTTCTGGGGCCCCTAGATTTTCTAAAGAAGTTGCCAAGAAGCATAATAGACGCAAGAAAATTCATTCTACTTCCCAAAAACTTCATTATAAATGCAAAACAATCACAAATGAGAATGTTGTTGCTCGGCATCTTGCTGTTATCTTCTATATAGTGATTATTATATCATTTGTGGTCCCTTTGTATGTTATTATTATTATATATATTATATTATAAGCAACTTTTCAATTGGCCTTTTTATAGTTTTTGAATGATTTGCCTTCTTCTTCTGATTTTTTCTGGATTTCAAATTGGCGATGGGAGTCAATGACCCCATCTAAAAATGAAATGCTCTGCAAGGCTAGACATTTAGGGGGTTATTTACTAAACTCCGAATGCAAAAATTTGTGATTTTTTTTAATAAAATCGGACTTTTAAAAAACAAATTTTTCGGAATTGATTAAACTCCAATGATGGAAAAGTCTGAATCTGAAAATCCGGCATCTCAGACCTGTCGAGGTTGCATATACTGTAAGTCAATGGGAGTCCCAATGATTTTTTTATGTGCTCTGGGTTTTGTACAATGCCCCTACGTTTTCGGGTGAAAATTCGGAAATCGTGAAAATCAGATAAAAAAAATATGAAAAAATCGTGATAATCTGATTTTTTCCTGCAAAGCTTATTTTCGGGAAAACAAGCGTAAAAAACCAGAGCGGATTTGATTGGAGTTTGTAGCAGAAAATATTTAGATGAATTCGGACTTAGATAAATAACCCCCTTATTGTTAACGCTACTTTTTATTGCTCACTTTTCTATTCTGTCCCTCTCCTATTCATATTCCAGTCTCTTATTCAAACCAGTACATGGTTGCTAGGGTAATTTGGACCTTAGCAACTAGACTGCTAAAATTGCAAACTAGAGAGCTGCTGAATAAAAAGTGAAATAACTCAAAACCCACAAATAATAAAAAATGAATACCAATTGCAATTGTCTCAGAATATTACTATCTACAATCATACCAAAAGTTAATTTAAAGGTGAACAACCCCTTTAAGGAATGATAATCCAAATTACAGAAAAACCCCTTATCAAGAAACAACAATGGTTAAGTTCAGTACATAGAGCAGAGCTGCAACTGAACCGCACTTTTGTCAAGTTATTGTTTAACGGTATCTGGAGGGTCACGTGCTGACACAAAGGAGCTACGCACACAGCCATGTAAAACATTTGCTTTTCCATTCTAAATGCACAAAACGGCAGTTGCAGAATCGCTGCTGTGCATGTGGCCTTCACAGATTTGGCTGCCTTCTCCTTCCTTTTGGCTGACTGCAGTTTGACACAGAGATCCATCCCAAGTTTGAGCTCAAAAACGTAGCTGAGATTTTGATGGTCCTTTTAATGTTAAATTATGGCACATTCATTCACAATAAACATTCTCTCCGGTTTGAATAGGAGCATTAAATTGCAGTAACCATACAGGACATTAGGGTGAGGGAGAGGCTTGGATTGATGTGAGATAAATGGCTCCAATCACATATGAGATCAGTTTAAAACTCCAGCACCACTTTAGCGCTTGTTACTCAAGAACATTGCTATTTATGTCACAATATTGGCCCTATACATCCTCCTTCATCTTGGGGTCAGGCCACTCAAAATACACATTTTCTCTTTAGAAACAGTGATGTCCTTATCTAGACAACCTGGATCAACCACACACAATGCTGATCTGTGCCCTATATTAAAGGGGTGATCTAGCAACTTTAGTTTGGGTCAGACAAAGGGTTTCTTAACTCACCATAACCCCTAATATTTCTTTGGGACTTGATCCACACTACCCATTCTGAGCCTTTCATATTCAGATCCATCATGAACAAACCCCTCTCTACCCACCGAGAAGGATGAAAGTGCAACAGGTATGGCTGAAACTCCAGTCATAACAGGAACCTCAAAAGTAAACAGAATAAATATATTTATATTGACTCATAGCAGAACTTACCTTATATTAATAATAATGGCACCTCTTGTTTTTGTTACTGTGCTTCAGTTAGAGCTTTAGCAAATCAGTCCTTTATAGTTAGGAATAATAGTCTCTGGGAAGGGAGTGTGGCTGTGGGATAGCAGGTATAGTAGGGAGAGATGGTGCCTATTGTAACAGTGAGATAATAGTCTCTGGGAAGGGACTGTGGGATAGCAGGTATAGTAGGGAGAGATGGTGTCTATAGTAACAGTGGGATAATAGTCTCTGGGAAGGGAGTGTGACTGTGGGATAGCAGGTATAGTAGGGAGAGATGGTGCCTATTGTAACAGTGGGATAATAGTCTCTGGGAAGGGACTGTGGGATAGCAGGTATAGTAGGGAGAGATGGTGTCTATAGTAACAGTGGGATAATAGTCTCTGGGAAGGGAGTGTGACTGTGGGATAGCAGGTATAGTAGGGAGAGATGGTGTCTATAGTAACAGTGGGATAATAGTCTCTGGGAAGGGAGTGTGACTGTGGGATAGCAGGTATAGTAGGGAGAGATGGTGCCTATTGTAACAGTGGGATAATAGTCTCTGGGAAGGGACTGTGGGATAGCAGGTATAGTAGGGAGAGATGGTGTCTATAGTAACAGTGGGATAATAGTCTCTGGGAAGGGAGTGTGACTGTGGGATAGCAGGTATAGTAGGGAGAGATGGTGTCTATAGTAACAGTGGGATAATAGTCTCTGGGAAGGGAGTGTGACTGTGGGATAGCAGGTATAGTAGGGAGAGATGGTGCCTATAGTAACAGTGGGATAATAGTCTCTGGGAAGGGAGTGTGACTGTGGGATAGCAGGTATAGTAGGGAGAGATGGTGTCTATAGTAACAGTGGGATAATAGTCTCTGGGAAGGGAGTGTGACTGTGGGATAGCAGGTATAGTAGGGAGAGATGGTGCCTATAGTAACAGTGGGATAATAGTCTCTGGGAAGGGAGTGTGGCTGTGGGATAGCAGGTATAGTAGGGAGAGATGGTGCCTATAGTAACAGTGGATAATAGTCTCTGGGAAGGGAGTGTGACTGTGGGATAGCAGGTATAGTAGGGAGAGATGGTGTCTATAGTAACAGTGGGATAATAGTCTCTGGGAAGGGAGTGTGGCTGGGTTATAGCAGGTATAGTAGGGAGAGATGGTGCCTATAGTAACAGTGGGATAATAGTCTCTGGGAAGGGAGTGTGACTGTGGGATAGCAGGTATAGTAGGGAGAGATGGTGCCTATAGTAACAGTGGATAATAGTCTCTGGGAAGGGAGTGTGACTGTGGGATAGCAGGTATAGTAGGGAGAGATGGTGTCTATAGTAACAGTGGGATAATAGTCTCTGGGAAGGGAGTGTGACTGTGGGATAGCAGGTATAGTAGGGAGAGATGGTGCCTATAGTAACAGTGGATAATAGTCTCTGGGAAGGGAGTGTGACTGTGGGATAGCAGGTATAGTAGGGAGAGATGGTGCCTATAGTAACAGTGGATACTAGTCTCTGGGAAGGGAGTGTGACTGTGGGATAGCAGGTATAGTAGGGAGAGATGGTGCCTATAGTAGTAGTGGGGATAATAGTCTCAGGGAATGGACTGTGGGACGGCAGGTAAAATATGGTGATCTAGCTGGTATCTATAAATGTTGCCCAATATGCAACCGTTCAAAGCAGAAAGCTCTTTGGGACATTGGGAGTTGTAATTCAACACCCGTTCAGGAGCTACATTTTGCAGTTGCAAACAAAATAAAAGGACTCCTTACAGAGTCAACACCATCATTAAGGACAGCCTTGCCAGCACCTGCTGCTAAAGAAGGAGAATGATATAACACAATATATAGGAAACCACACAAGAAGTGCCAATAAGAGACAGGTGACGTCACTTTGTAAGAAACACTTTAATTTAAGTGCCCTTTGGGAGATCATAAACAAAGGCAAACATCAACATGAATTCTTTTACACTATAATACATTATACTTAGAAAACGTGAAAAACACCACATATCGCACAACCATTTTTTTCCCATAATTAAAAAAAAAAAAAGCAAATATTTTGACAAATTCCAAAATATTGTTTTTTTTTACCCTTACAAATCTTAACTTATGAATTTTTGTTCAAAACATATTTTACAGTAAAACAATTTACAACGGATTTGAACCCCTGACAGTGACAGACCAAATGCAGAGGGTCCTTAGCGGATTATATGTGCAACATGCTGAGTGCATTAAGGGACATATCATCTCTTTTTAACACGTATGAGTGTGAGACTTAACGGGTGCTGGGAATATCTTTTCAGATTTGGGGTTACACATGGGTGATGCCACATCGCTTGCTTCCCTTCTGACCAGAGAATACCGTAACCAAGTCCCACGTTTTAGCAGCTCTTACTAAATGTAGGGATGTCCCATGTATATATTAAACTGTGGGATAAAAACAAAAATCAGGAGGTACCTACTGTTAAGTGAAGGAGTAGCCCAAATACTATTAAAAGTTAAAAAATCTTTATTAGGACATACAGAAGCCTAATGCATTTCGTGCATATGTGGGCACTTACTCATAGGCCTATCAAATGCTGCCAATCAAAAATCTATGCAGGAAGGTCCCACTAGTAATGAGCCACCCAAGATATTTTTCCAAAATGTAGTAAACTCATTAAATGTCCTCTTTCAGAAAGCTTTAGTTACAGAAAATCAACTTTTGGTTACATTTGGCCAAAAGTATCAAGTGAGAATGAATAAGAATATGCAAAGCATGAGCAAGAACAAGAGGACCCACCAAATAGGTTGGTACAGGGCAATCCAACTGGAGATCCGTAGGCCATCCAGAAACTTTATGGCCCTCAGGCTGCTGAAGAGCTGACCTCTAAGGATGACATTGCCCACACCCCAACATGAAATTCAACTTCCAAGTTCAACAAGTTAAGTTTCAGGGTCTACATTTCAGCTTCTGAGGATGAGAACTGTTGGCCAAATTAAACCGTTTGCCGATTAAAACATATAAAGAGACTGCAACATTGTAATGAACATGGACGAAAGCCTGTTAAATTGTGGATATGAGGATATTTTTGGTTCCTTTATAAATATGGGCGACATTTTAGAAACAAAGGCTTTTGAAAGAGAAGTATTCAATCATTATAGTAACACCTTACTGAAGATCTTTGAGAGTCAGCAGATACATGAATGGAGCACACATTTCAGATAAAAAAAGGCTTGGACAATTCCCATATGACCATTAGAAACCATCAAAATGAGATCCAAATAGACCAGCAAGTCTGACTAGCCAACGGCCATGTTCAATTAATATGTTGAGTGCTTGGATAACTCAGTAATTGTATTGTTGACCATCCTAGGTGTGGAAATACAAAAGATCTGCATAAATTGGACGATCCAGTCATGTCTGGGAAAAGTCTAGTTAGTTGTCCTCAAAAATCTGCTCACCTATTGTCTCTTAGGACAACCCTTTGCTAATATGACCTCTGATGCAAGAGATTTAGAAAGGCCCATGATGGGTTGACCTTTTGATAGCTCACACCATGATATGAGTGGCCAATGGAATAAATTCTAGCACATTTACCACAGTTAAGTAGCTGTTTAAGCAATAGCAAAAACAAGCAGAAATATTTTATAATTGAATGCACCTTTTTATATTCTGTCAGCTACATTCATCCTCTGAATTTGTCCTGAGACTTATTTTCTATGGCACGTCAGCTTGACTATTCCAGTGGTGTTATAGTACAGCCCCCATAACTCTCTTTGGCTACAGACTGGGTGTGGGAATACTGGGCTATGTAGGGTAACAACCAATGGAAATTTACAACCTTGGGCTGCCTATCTCTAAATTAACCACATGGGCACAAAAGAGTATTATGCAAAATAACTCTATAGACCGCAAAATGGTCACACATAATTTAGTGATATTATTGTTTTGAAATCCACTTTGAGACGTTCTTATGTTACAAATATGTACAGGCCCAAAGCAAGCTTGGTTTAAATGGAAAGCCTATTACCACTGGCTGATTGTCTGAATGATTGTCTATGTCAGGGCAGTCCAAACCCAAGCCTCAAGTGCCTCAGCAAGCCAAGTCGGGTTTTTCCTCAATTCTGAGCAGGTGGGTCATTCAAAATGGCCAGGTCACTAAACCTGTTGGGAAACATTGAAATTCTGTATGGTTATGAGGATGGAGGACTGGTATTGGACCACCCTGGTCTATGTTAACTGCAAATACAATGCCCGCACATGAATTTTTACACTTGCATTGAGCTGTGAGAGACGTTATAGCATAAGAAGGATACTACTCATCTCCTCATTGCTGAAGCTCATCCGAAAGTTTCAGCAAACAAGAGAATTAATGGCTCAGGTTTCTCCAACACAAAAAAACAGTATCCTTAAAAAAATGTAAATGCACATTCAGAAGAATTTTTTAAAAAACACCCCTTAATCATTGCAGTTCATGCATGGTACAAGATCGCCATTCAGTATTTTCGCCAGTTACTTATAGCCCAATGTTCACAAATCTTCAAGTTCTCAAATCTTCTCAAGTCCAAGCTGCAAACGGTCTCACATTTCATTGGTTTCGTTCCAAAATGAGTCTGAGGTGCTGTTATCTACACAGTCACGGCTGGGTACATCATTTGTTCGGGGTTGCTGTGTGGGTACGGTGACTGCATCTGCCTGTATCCCCCTTGCAGACCGTCTATAAATTGGGGCACTGGAGTCATGGGGACAGAGTCATGTGGCACAGCATAACCTACAAACTGAGGGTGAAGATACTGTCCTTGGTGTTGAACAAGCTGTGTGGCCTGTTGACAGTTCAACACTGAAAAGTTGGTAGGCATGTTTACGTAGACGTTATTCATTGCCCCTTCTGGCAAACAACAGTTGGTTTGGGATCGAGTTGGAGGTGGTCTTGCTCCAGAATTGGCACTAGAACTAGAACTGGCCGCCGTGCTGGACTGACGAGAGGAAGAACCACGGGATGTGCTAGCACTTGAGATCATAGGGATGGTCTCCATCAGCCGGTTACTTCCAGGAGCTCGGCTCTGCTGGGGCTCCTGTTTTGGCCGTAGACATCTGCAACAGCAAATTGCCACCAGAGAACCCACGATAATGAAGGCCACAAAAACAGAGCCCACGATTAAAAATGGCACGTAGATAGGAACTGTAAAACAAAAAGAGAGAACAGATTCAGGGGAGCATAAACATGGATCCAGCATTGAACACAGGTACATACTTTCTATTGGGCGGAAACATTTGTAACCAATGGAAAATAATCCTTTCTTCACCAGGGGTTAGATAATAATGTCCCTTGTACTTCATTATTATTATTATTCTTTATTTCTAAAGCACCAACCTATTTTTATTTCCAAGGGGCCTCCATTTATGCTAGAGGCCCAAGGCATATAGAGGACTTACTCTAGTTAGTATCGGCTTTCGCTTGATGCCCAAGGCAAATGTTATTTGGTAAGTCATATACAGAGTAGAATGCAAGCTCCTATGCAAATGTTCTAGAGAATCCTTAGCCCAGAGTCACATGGCAAAGGCCAGTACCTCGACTTAATGCACAGAAGGGAGCAACCAGGTGTTTGCCTCTTAGTAAAAACTCAAAATATTTTCTTTCCAATAGCACGGCTTTATAAAATTTAGGGTAACACATAAAATATAAGGGACTGCCTATCAGGATATTTAATCATTTGTGGGGGTCAGTGCAAATCTGAAAAGTTGTCAAGAGATCAGAAGAAGTCCGAGAATATGGGTTTCTCTCTATTCCACAGATGTCCAGAAGTCGGGCAGATATCAAGCAGCTTTGAAAATGCCATCAGCTGATCAAGGTGCAGAGGTGGTCCTCTCCCGAACTGTATCACTAAGCTCCCAGTATCATCCAATCATTGGCCCAGGGGCTAAAAGTTTGGATCACCCTGACTGAGCCACCAATATGCTAAACCCAACCTGAATGATTGTTTGCCACGGGGGATCCGATAGGGTATGCCCAGCTCAAATGAAACAACTTGGTACCCACAGATTTTACTTTCCCATTCTCAAGTGTGCTGGTAATTTTAGTTTCTGCTACCCTGGACTGGTGCTCCTCTTCTCCAATAAGCACATCAGCCTGGGAATACTTCTAGCAGAGCATTGTACCACCATCTACTTCTGATCTTCAAGGTGTCCATCTGGCCAGGGCAAGCACATGTGCAGTACAGAACTTATTCCGAGACTTCTGTACTGCCCACACGCCCTCCAAGAATTGGCACAGGGGGCACAGATGAGAACATAAGCAAACAATGCCCTGAGTTAGGAGCAGGAAAATTACTAAAATCAATAGGGGATGCCTAATAATAGCCCCTCTCATTTTCTTTTAAGGGCTGTCCAGCCTGAGGATGTTTCTTGTAGCTGAAATACAACTTTTACCAAATGAAGGCGGCCATACACTGGGTGATACTCTTTGGTACCCAACCAGTTGGCCATGGGCTGACTAGTCACATGTCATCTGAGGAGCCCAAACTTTTTACTTGTGCCAATAGCCTGCTAATGTGAAAGTCTGCTGATGTACCATGCTCCCAACAACATGGGACATTTCTAGACAAGTCAATGAAACATCGGATATCCATAGCAGGAAAATATCAAAGGGGAAACTGTCCACCCAACGTACACTGGAGATCTAGTTCTAGTTCAGCAACAGCCACTTCCACAATGACAGGCAAGCCTCCAAGCACATGATCTATTCTGCTTCGCCAGACACTTTCTCATTCAAATACCCCAAGTCTTTGGGAGAAGGTTCAGACTAAAAAAAAAATTCCAAACCCTTGTGTACATTACAAATGGCTTACATATGTGCAGAACCATTCGAAATTGGCCCGAATGTTTGTAAATCATTTTCCCACCGCTCCTAAAATATCCCTGCTCCCTGCACGAGATTATATGCTTTTAATCAATCAAATAAATAAAAAACAAAAATCAGGAAATATATGAACTTTCTAACATCAAAAGCTGAGGCCCCCACTGATGAGAAATGGCAATGTTTTTAAACCAGCCAAGCAGCCGTGCAGAATGCTTCTATTCCCCCCTTAATTGACTCAGCTCCAATTGCAAAGCCTGAAATAAAAGCATCCTGCGAAAACAGAGGCACCAATTATGTGCCAGGATCCCAGGCATTAGGCAGGTGGGATCATTTCACTGATTGAAACAATTTTTTCATTAGTCCACCCAGGCTGCTCCTGACACAGGAAAAAGGGAACGAATCGAATAACAGGAAAGGAATCTTAATGATAACGAGAATGTTTCCACTAAGGGCGAAATGCGTTAGGGGCAGCTATCCTGCTAAACAGTTTCCCTTAAAGGGGCACACGGGACGGAGAATTTACTAAATGGTCCTCGGAGGAATAGGTGTAAAGAAGGCAAAGAGCTAATGATCATCATTAGGTGGATACGATACGAGCATGTAAAAGTCATTTTAACCCCTACCTTCTACATGGCCAAAAAAGTACAGGCTGCAGCATGCAACTCGTTTTATTCTAATTAACCCTATTGGATGTCTGATTATATTGAGGTTAGGTAGCGCTTTTCCACACGTATCATCTACATGCCTTAAAACTGGGACAGTATAGGTCAAACCTCAATCCACTCGGTTACAAACAGATGTCCCAGATGCACATCAAACTCTGTGGGTGGTTTGCCTTAAAGGGGAACTCCGGCTTCCAAACCACAATTTGATAAAGAGGCCCACATAACACAGAAATCCTTAATATACCCATCATAGTTACCTGTTTCTTCAAAAAGTATGAATAAATACAGGCCCAGATTTGTGGCAAGGCCACAAAGGCCCGGGCCTATGGCGGCACATTTGTAGGGGCGGCATGCCGCCCAGCCACTTCTATAATTCCTGGTTCCTACAGGAAACCCTAAGCGCAGTTTCCTGTTTAGTGTCTGATCGGTGAATTTGTGTGAGGAATGCTGGATCTTATAGTTTCTCTACAGCTTAGAACTTTGACAGGCTCTGGGGTAAAGAAATTTGTGGATTACGATTCCAACAAGACTTTGCCAAGCCCCACCTGTATGTGTATATGATAGGGAGGAATGAGAATTGGGGAGGAGCCATGGGTTGGAACTGAGAAAGTTGGAGAGAGGAGAAAGTTGGAAGGAATTAGGTGAGAGTCTAAAAAGATTTGAGCTGGGGGTAAGGACGCACGTTGGTGGCACGCGCACACACGACGGTAGCACGTGCGCACGCGTCAGTAGCATGTGCACACAACGGGGTTAGGGGGCACAGGAGGCGCCCGGCCTAGGGGCGCATGATTTTGAAATCTGGCGCTGAATAAATGCCATTTTCTATGCTGAAATCCAGCTGTTTAACAGTTCTTCTGTCTGCATCATTTGAAATCCTGAAAGGGAAGGAGGGACTAAACACTGATGTTACAAATTGTAACAACTTCTCCACAGCTTACAGACAGCATGCAGGAACTACATAACCCACAATGCATTGCACTGTGATGTTCCATTCCTTATTGAAATCACGTGTGCAGGGAATTGTGGGGTTTGGAGGATGCAGGCTGAGGACAGATGGCTGCTGATACAAACTAAAGGTGGCCATAGATGCAAAGATCCGCTCGTTTGGCGATGTTGCCAAACGATCTTTCCCCGATATGCCATTAACAGGCATGGCTATATCGGGGGTAATCTGATTGTTCGGCCGTATGGCCGAACGATCAGATTACGATGTGTCTTGAGCTCCGGCGGGATCGGTCGGGTCAAAATCAAACCTGACCGATCGACCAAACGACCGATCTCCGCCGGGCGAAAGATGTCGGCACACGCCACACACAATCCGAAAATCGTACGAATCCTCGATTCGTACGATCCGATCTGTGTGTCTATGGCCACCTTAACAGTAGTCAGCCAGCTCAGCAAAGTAGTCAGACAGATCAGCAGGAGAGCAGGGGGCTAGGCTTAGGGAACTGTAAGAAACCATTACAAATCATGAAAAGTCTGCATATTTTTTAATGCAAAGTTGCTTGAAATTATGTTTACTTTTTTTTACTATATAAAATGTGTAATTCTAAGCAACTTTTCAACTGGCCTTGAATTACTTCAAAAACTATATATAAACTTCATGTCTGACTCTGTGCAGCTTACAAATGGTGGTCACTGACCCCATCTAAAAACAAATGCTCTGTAAGGCGACACATTTATTGTTATTTCTACTGTTTATTAGTATTACTCATCTTTCGATTTATGCCTTCTCCTAATCATTTTCCAGGTTCTCATTCAAATCAATGCGTGTTTACTAGGGTAATTTGGACCCTAGCAACCAGATTGCCCAAATTGCAAACTGGAGAGCTCGTGAATAAAAAGCTAAATAACTAAAAAAAAACATAAATAATAAAAAATGAAAACAAAGTGCAAATTGTCTCAGAATATCCCTGTCTACATCACACTAAAAGTTAACTCAAAGGTGAACAACCCCTTTAAGGGTCAACAAATCTGAACTTTCCAAATAAAGGCAGTGAGTAAAAACTTCTTCCACAGATGATTGCTTTCAGTGAACAATTTGCAGCAGGTGAAAAAACGAATCAGTGATTGGTTGCTATGGGTTACTTCCCAGGTGCAAATTTGCCCAGTGTTTATAAATTGGCCTTAGGGCGTTGTGGTTGCCACTGCAGATCTAATGCACCTGTTTCTCGCACTGCTGTTCTCCTGTCCCGACTCCTGATACTAATGAATGAATTTTGCCCTGTTGGATGCGCATGAAGCAGTGAGACTGCAGCAGCCATACATCCACCGTGAGCATGCTATAGGGTGCTTTGCAGTTCATTCATTAGCATCAGGAGCACTGACCAGGCCGGGATTTGTGGCGAGGCCACAAAGGCCCGGACCTAGGGTGGCAAAATTTCAGGGGTGACATGCTGTCCAACCTCATTCTACATAAAGTAATGGGTATAAACTGAACAATAAGCGAATAGGAGATTTTTGAGTGAATTGTAGTCCCTTACTCTGTGATTGGTGGAAATATCGGAGTTTCCCAATGTTTTGTGAAATATTGTTGAGTTTTTATCCCTAATAAACACATCATGTACATGACTGAGAACTAGGTCACGAGTCATATCCCTAGAATACGCATTTTCCCTTTTTGACTATGAGGGATTGTAGTAGTTATTTAATCCATCCAGATTTTTAAAATGGGTTTGAAATGTGTAAGAGGCGATAAAGTATGGATATAATATAAACAGTTGGATAAAGAGCCCTGGTAATATGTATGAAATGATTGTGCGGGTATTTAAGGGATAGGACTGGTAATAGCCACACCTTCTCTGATGAAGCGCCCGATATCGCAAAACGCGTCAGTTGGGAGTGGCCGACATGAGGTATGCAGACAGGGGGAGACACTGCGTTGTGGTGTGATATGGGGAAGGTTTTCATGTGAAATGATTAAATTCTATTTACATTGTTATTGGTGATTTTGCACAAATAAATGTTTGAAGTGAGATATTGTGAATTAAATTTTTAATACATGAAATTGGATATGGTATTGGATATGTACACAGTGCTCTCTACTAGATAGCATATACCCCAATATATGCTATATTTCACATTCTAGGGAGAACTGTAGCTCCCCTGCAATCTGGCCCATGTGCGCACATTCGCGGGGAGGGGGGGAATCGGCGCGCAGGAAAGCAGGCGGGCACTAGGACCTAGGGGAAATCTGGGCCTGCCACTGGCAGGGGCATTTTGATGGCATTTTATGGTGGAGAGCAGCGGCACTCTCAATGCTCCATGTGCCATTAGTTTAAGGCTGACAAACGTAGAACTCCTTCATTGGATCAAACCAAGGTGTCAATTCATAGGGCAATCTTACGGGACCAACTTGCCTGCTCCTAATCCCCTTGATTCACTTGTAAGGATTTATTCATTATTTCCAGCAAATCAAACTTTGTGATTTTAATGATTTTATGTGCGTCACGAGTCATCCCAGCCAATCATATCCAAGCAAATACACTTATTACTGCAACCATGTGCAATGCCAAGCAGTTCTTGCATGCAGCTTATCACACTGTTACATAGCGACTGAAGTTACAAAAATACAGTCAGCAATATTCTCAAATAATTCATCAAGTTGAGCCAGAAGAAGAATTCAAACCAAATCCATCTCAGATTTGCCACATTATTGGAATCAATTCCTCCTGGATTTTAAAAAGTGAAGTTAGAGATCGCCACAGTCCTCTAAAGTGAAATTCTGCCTCTCTCCATTCATTTCTATGCGATTTTTTTTTATCTATGGGAGTATTTATCAATGAGTTAAAGTGAAAGTTCATCCTTTGATAAATATGCCTTTCAAAATCCCATAGAAATGAATGGAGAGTGGCGGAATTTCACTCTAGAGGACTGTGGTGATCTCTAACTTCACTCTTTGATAAATATACCCCATTACTATACTATGAGTTGAATTGCCAGCAGTCTGGTATTTTCTCACTTGTTACAAAGCCATGTAACCTTTTTTTTTTTATAAATATGTATCTAATTTATCTGCTGGTGCAACTGCTGGGAGAGAACTCCACAACTTTACAGCTCCTTAAGGGTTAACATCAAAATGAACTTTTAGCACGATGCAAAGAGTGATATTCTGACACAATTTGCAATTGGTTTTCATTTTATTATTATTTGTGGTTTTTGAGTTATTTAGCTTTTTATTCAGCAGCTCTCCAGTTTGCAATTTCAGTAATCTGGATGATAGGGTCCACATTACCCTAGCAACCATGCATGGATATGAATAAGAGACTGGAATATGAATAGGAAAGGGACTGAATAGAAAGATGAGTTATACAAAGTAGCAATAATAATACATTTGTTGCCTTACAGAGCATTTGTTTTTGATGGGGTCAGTGACATTTGAAAGCTGGAAAAAGTCAGAAGAAAAATGCAAACAATTAAAAAAAAAACTGTAAAAAATAAATCATGACGACCAATTGAAAAGATGCTTCGAAATCACATACTACAAGTTATTTTAAAGGTGAACCAACCCTTCAACCACTGGGGTTAAATTCTGTGGGAAACTGGTTCCCATTAAATATGAGGGAAGCCCTACATGAACCCTCCAACTGTTGTAAAGTTACAACTGCCAGTATTGACTGACAGCCAGAGGCTAGGCAGCAGTTTGCCCGGTATAGGGCACGTACATTTGTGTAGAGCAGCTGTCAGGCACATTACTATTACTTGGCCAATTCTGTCTCAGGACACTCCCTAACCCCCTATTACAATCATGCGCTGCGGGGGCTTTTCAGTTTTAATTATTTATAGAAGCCAAGGAATAACACTGAAATCATCACTGTCTACATTCCAGAGTGTGTTCCACTGTAGCCTTTACAAAGGAAAAAAATACATCCGAAAACAATGTTTGGACATTGGCCGGCCAGCAGCATTAGGCTCCAGATGGCAAATAATGTTCGGCTATTATTAAACCATTATGGTGAGGACTCTTCCTCCGCGTATATCCACCGCACGCTCAGCTGCTCTTTAGCGCTTTCATTCTCGGGCTCCAACAGAAGAACAAACCGTGGCAGCTGCTCAGAGCCCACATTTAGACAGGGCACCCTCCTGGGACACCTGTGCTGGAACATATTTTGGAGCCTATCACTTTGGTGCAATTCCATAGTCACATCAGTGCTGTAAAGTCTATCTAACAAGCTGGCCAGGCTCCTTTTCTGTCAAACACTGTAGGTGGGCAGCTAGAGGAATTGCTTTCACCTTATGTTGCAGACCAATCATAAATATAGGTACAGGTATGGGACCTGTTATCCAGAATGCTTGGGACCTGGGGGCTTCCGGATAAAGGATCTTTCCCTAATTTGGGTCTTCATACCTTTAGTCTACTAGACAATCCTGTAAAAATGAAATAAACCCAATAGGCTGGTTTTGCCTCCAATAAGGATCATTTATATCTTAGTTGGGATCAAGTAAAATGTACTGTTCTACTATTACAGAGAAAAAGGATATCACTATTTAAATTTGAATTATTTTGAATTATTTGAATTATATATATAATTTTGATTATTTGAATAAAATGGGAGCTTTTAAGTAATTCGGAGCTTTTTGGTTAACGGGTTTCCAGATAACGGATCCTATACCTGTATTTCCTTTCAATTTACCCATTCCCCTTCTCCCATCAGGGAATGTAACCCATAAATGCAGCCTGGAACACTGATGTCAAGGGTTGGTCTTGGACCCATTTCTAAATGAGACTGTAAAGAATGGTCATGGAACTATATAATTGGTACAATCAAGCCTCTCCCTGTTTTTTTTTTTTAAATTTAGAATCCTGCTGAAAAAGGCAGAATCCTGGTCAAATCCTGGATTCGGTGCATCCGTAGTCAGAAAGGACAATCTGTGACCCACCTGCTCATGCTAAACTGCAGCTCTTATACAAACCAGGCTAGGGGTTATACTTAATGTATATAGCACTGGCATATCTTTACAGAGATTACACATCCTTCACACCAGTCCAGTAGCGATCCTAGAGGGAGGCGGGCCCTGGTGTGTGATGCGCAGCCGGGCCCCGCCCCCTCCGTACGGCCGCATTTGTTAGTGGCACACGGACTCCCGGGGGGCCCCGAGGGGATGCGGGCCCTTGCCTGCTCGCACCCCCTGCTCCCCCGGTAGTTCCGCCACTGCACCAGTCCCTGCCTCAGTGGATCTTACAATCTAAACTCAGATTCACACTATGGTCAATTTTATCAGGAGCCAGTATGTTTGCCTGTATGTTTTTGGAGTGCGGAAGGAAACTGGAATACCTGGAGGAAACTGGCACAGCTGAAAAGCATCCGTGAGCACCTCCTGTGGCTTCTCGTTGGTTTGATTGGGATATATGCAAAAGAGAAGATTTGTGATTGCTATTGGCCCAAAAATGCTGTGGTTGTACTACAACTCTCTGCAACCTCTGGTAGCCTCAGGCTGGTAGGGCTGCAAGTTGGAAATCCTTGATTCAACCATTTATCACCAAGATAACTCCCAGGTGCTGGATGCCCAGGGCACTTTTCCTCTCTGCCATATTTTGGGTTTGTTTCCCAGTGATCCAGATTTTACTAGACTTTCTACATCTCTGTCCTGTGACTCTATTCAGTGTCAGACTGTTGTACCAGGGGCTATCCAGGGAACATCAAGACATGGACCCACTCTAAGAACTATTTTACCTCCTGACCCTGATTCTTTTTGTTCTTCCCTACTCCCCTTCATGTTTGTCTTTTTCCCATTCTGAAATTCTGTTTTCCCCTTTACATCTCCTTTAGTCTCTTGTACAGGAAATGATGGGGCCAAGGTAGAGGCACAGAAAGGATTAAGTGAGCCCACCTAACCACTCCAGCACTGACTCCACTGTATTAGGGCTCTTACTGACGAGCGGTTGAAGCTGTGCTCCCCAGCGTTCTGTTTTTCTGCGTTCAGCCACAGGGGAGCGCAGGAATAGATGCATTAAGCTTTTTTCAATGGGGCTGTACTCACACAGGCGCGTGTAGGCGCTGAACACAGGTTGAGACGCGCCTCTGTGAGTACAGCCCCATTGAAAAAAGCTTAATGCGTCTATTCCTGCGCTCCCCTGCGGCTGAATGCAGAAAAATGGAGCGCAGGGGAGCTCAGCTACAACCGCTCGTCAGTAAGAGCCCTTTAGCACTGAGTGCAAGTTCTAGGGGCTCATTAATTAACTGCCTCAGTGCAGTAACCCATAGCAACCAGAGATTTTCTTTAAATATTCTACTGGTAACAGACTGATCAAAGCAAAGTGCTATGAGTAGATTTTTGTCGCAGAACAAAAATATCCAGTGCCCCAAAAACTACGTTAATCCCATGATAAACTCATAAATGATAGGGATACACAATATGCATGGTGTTTGGCTAATGATTACATTCGATTTTTAGCATTTTGGCTGCTGCATGATTCTTTGTCTAAAATTTCCCCTAATTATCAGTACTGATTCTCTCTACTAGCAGTGAGTATTTTAGGGAACATTTACCACATATACCACATTTACCACAGGTAGAGGTTCCTTGGCATCTGTATCAAACGCAGAGCATATTCCAAATTTGCTTTTGTGTGTGTTACGCTGCCCTTACACTTATTCTGCTATTTATTCTGGTGTTTTGGGCACTGGAGGCCATTGTTTCATAAAATCATTGTTGCACCTCGCCAGAACTAATATGGCTGCTCCCACACACACGCAAATAAACTGGACAGGATAACCTGCGACCCATAGGTTGTACTGAACTTTTCTAGGTAATAAAAAAAAAAGAGCGCAAGCCCTGCTTCTAAACAGGATCAATGGTACCACTGAGAGAATCCGCTTTCTGCTCCTAGGTCAGTATTTCGGGAACGTTTCCAGGGAATGCTCTATGGAATAAGAGCAAGTTGAATCATTCCTGCGTGAAATGCTGAGCTGGCTGCCTGCTAAAAGGTTCCATTCGCACTTATTTGTACGAGCACGTTGCAACAATTAGACCTCCTAGCATACAGCGGATTTCAATTGTCTCTGACAAGCCATGAACAATTTCCCCCAGATGGCCATAAAACAGACAAATTATTTCACGAACTTGTACAAACGCACCGGTGAGCGGCACCACATGACCTTTCCAATCAAACCAAGTTCAACCTGGATTTTACATTTCCCTGTAATTTACACTCTATTCATTAAATCTGATTTTTTTCCCCCCAGGAATTTTACAGCAAAAATGTCCTGCTTTCTCCATTATTTCGTTCATTTTTTCATTTACAACGAGCAAAGGAAATGTTTGGCACCGATCTCACGCCTACAGGCATCCGTCCTTAGCAGTTTGTCATGGGTTGCTCGGCCTAAAACAATGTCAGGCACAGTGCAGAAGTTGCTCATACGCAAACGAAAAGAACGGAGTATATTGGGCCGATATCAGCCAGTTTGATGATTGGGTAAATTTGAAAACTACATCAGCTGATGCCCCATGTTGGCCACTTACTCTGATGAATAAGTAAAGGGGCACCATATCCCCTTCACTCCTTACGGTTCTGATTGATCAGAAACCAGAAGAATAGAAAGGGAGCCATATTGTGTGCCGAACCGACATGTTTGGCCTGCTGGTTGGATACTGAAGAGTATGGGAAACATATGGCCACCTAAAAGTCCCACGTTCAGCACTGTGATTGGATGAACAAATGGATTTCCCTGGTGGAAACAATATAACAAAAAAAATTATTGTATCTACTTTTGGAACAAGGGGGGTCCGTTTAGGGTATTCTGTTCTCCGTATTTTTCAGTGTGCCACCAAAAATTGCCCTTGCCCTTTCCCTCTATGATGAATGGGAAACAGGGGTGCTTCGCCAATGAGGCAAGTTGAGGCTATCGCCTCAGGCAGCAGCACCCCACTAGGTACCAGGGGCAGCAAAAATGCTGCTCCTGGTACTTTAAGAGCAAATTTCCGGGGGAGGGGGGGCAGCAGCAACTGCTGCTGCCTCAGGCGGCAGATGGGCCAGGATCGCCCCTGATGGGAAACACCGGAAACATTTGTGCATTATCTGGCTACAATCACCTGAAACGCACCAGTCATCATTCTTTCGAGCGTTTCCTAACCCAAATAATGGAAATTTTAGCAACACATGAGAAACATAAACATCCAAAATCGAATTCATGTGTCAGACGAATGCCAACATGCACTTTCAGCTTTGCCGAAACTGCCATTGTCTCTGGCCTGCTTATCTCCTTAAAGGAGAACTAAGCTTAACTAAAAAAGTAGCTAGAAATGTTGTACATGATGTTTTGTGCTTCTGTACCAGCCCAAGGCAACCACAGCCCTTTAGCAGTAAAGATCTGTGTCTCCAAAGATGCCCCAGTAGCTCCTCATCTTCTTTTCTGCTGATTCACTGCACATGCTCTGTGCTGCTGTCACTTACTGAGCTTAGGGACCCACTCACAATATACAGTACACATAGAATAGAAATGTCACAATATAAGGCTGATTAGTCATTAATACAGATAATTACTACATGGCAGCACAGAAACCAGTGCAATTAGCATCAGAATGTAATAATCAGCCCTGTAGCATCAGCTTATATCACAGGCCAACCTCATTTTCTGCTGGATAATTAGTGACGACCCCTAAGCTTAGCTTCTCAACAGCTGCTCAGAGCCCACTGAGCATGTGAGTGTCACAGACACTTTCCAAGATGGCGACCCCCTGTGACAAGTTTGAAGTCCTGGATCATTGCTGCTATTGACAAGCTGAAACTTTAGGCTGGTGCAATAAGATCAATATATAAAATATGGCATTCCTAGCCACATTTTTTTGTAGGGGTTAGTTCTCCTTTAAAGCATGGGAGCACGGGGACAACAATTATTATTATTATTATTAGTTCCCCTGCTGTAACACTTTTCACTCAATTGACACAATGTTTATCCAGTCCCCTATAGAAACGGTGCGTCATGATTCCATGGTATAACGTTACACCTCCTTCATGTTATTCCCCTACAAGGAAGTATGTGCGTTACATAATGTCAGTTACCCTTTGAACTCATTTAGGTGAGCTTTTATATTCTCTAAGGAAAGAGAGAAGCAAGACAGTTTAGCTAAAGCATTGCCCCGGGTGCCGCCATCTCTTTTATCCTGGGAACCCGTTGTAAGTGAATACGGATTGCTGAACTATTCTTAAGTTTCCAAAACAGCAAAAAGGCACCGCAGGCCAATACCTTGCCTTTGTGATATTCACTTTAATGTATTTACAGGGCCGGGATTGTGTGTTTTTGAGTTCCTTTAAAGTTTAAATATTTGTAATAGGCTTATGGTGAAGTGATCCAAAGATCTCTTATCTGGAAATCCCCAGGTCCCAAAGATCCCATATCTGTACAAGCTCACACAATATAAGCCACTTTATTTATAGTTGTACAATAATCAGGCATCTGCCATGCTATAGAAAAATACAGCAGCTCTGCCCCATAATGCCTACCTAGTCATTAGCCCTGGCAACCCTAGGGACTGCTGCAGCTCTGCTGCCTGGTATCCTTAAAGGGGTTTTTCCCCTTTAAATTAACTTTTAGTATGATGTAGAGGGCGATATTCTGAGACAATTTGCAACTGGTTTTAATTTTTTCATTATATGTGGTTTTTCAATTACTGTATTTACTTTTTATTCAGCAGCTCTCCAGTTTGCCATTTCAGCAACCTGGTTGCTAGGGTCCAAATTACCCTAGCAACCATGCCTTTATTTGAATAACTGACTGGAATATGAATAGGAGAGGCCAGAATTGAAAGATGAGTAATAAAAAGTAGCAATAACAATACATTTGTAACCTTATAGAGTATTTGTTTTTAGATGGGGTCAGTGACCCCCATTTGAAAGCTGGTAAGTGTCAGAAGAAGAAGGCAACTAATTAAATAAGTATTGAAAATAAATAATGAAGACCAATAGAAAAGTTGCTTAGAACTGGCCAGTCTATAACATACTAAAAGTTAAACTTAAAGGAGAACCACTCCTTTATCTTAAAGGACCAGTAACATCAAAAAAAAATGTTAAAAAAAAATTCATTAGTATACATCGAAAAAAAATAATATACTTTAAAATCGCAAAGACTTTATTAAGAAATAAATTACCGAAACTCTGCTTGCGCTCTTCTTCAGAAAGCGATCAGGCGATCCATCGTGCGGTGCTCGATTTCTCCTCCCTGCCTTCCTTATAGGAGATAGCCAGGGAGGAGAAATCGAGCACCACACGATGGATCGTTGCCCTGTCGCCTTTTCTGAAGAGGAGCGGAAGCAGAGTTTCGGTATTTTTTTTCTTAATAAAAGCTTTGAGATTTTAAAGTTTAATTTGTCTTGGTGGGTTTTTTTTCTATGTATACTAACAATTTTTTTTTAATTTTTTTTTTTAATGTTACTGATCCTTTAAGGTAAATGAGGATTTAGAACCCTGTTTCTCAGGAAGTCTACAACTCCCAGCATCCTTCACCATATTATCAAAATCTAAAGCATGCTGCACACAATGCTTTGTAAACAGGGGTTTAGTGAAATGAGATTTTCTAAAAACTTTAGAAAAATTAAGTAATCTAAAGGCTATTAGACCAAGTGATTAGAGGATGAAAAAGTCTCCACAAAAAATGCATTTCATTTTTGGCTTTTTGGGTAACATAGTAAGTTAGGTTAAAAAAAGACACACGCCCATCAAGTTCAACCTTTTAAGTCTGTATATAACCTGCCTAACTGACAGTTGATCCAGAGGAAGGCGAAAAACCCCATTTGAAGCCTCTCCAATTTGCCTCAGAGGGGAAAAAAAATCTTTCCTGACTTCAAAATTACCGTATATACTCGCGTATAAGCCGAGATTTTCAGCACCCAAAATGTGCTTGAAAATCCTACCTCGGCTTATACGCGGGTCATACGTCCTCAGACCGAGCAGGGCTTTCCCGGGGCCGCTGTCACAGCGCTTGGTGCAGGTTCCGTATCCGGAGGAAGCGGCCGGGGGACTGGGCAGCTCGGGCCAGTGGTTGTGGTTGGGATCCTGCTCCATGTTCTCCTCATCTTCCTCCTGCATCGCCGCTCCGCCCTCTCACCGCTCTCGAAACGCACACATCCCGAGTCTGTCAGGCCCGACATCCGGCAGCCACACCGGAAACTGCGCGGGGCATGACGGGAAAGTCCGGGCGCTGCTGGGAAATGTAGTTTGAGGCCCGGATGAGATACTCCCAGGCCGACATGGCGCCACTTTCACTCGCTGCCTCTCTCTGTTCTTTTGTCTCTCCCTGAGCGGAAATGACGCGCGCTGCTGCTGGGAGATGTAGTTTTTATTGCGCAGTGACCGCAGAGCAGTCGTGCCATGGTGTTAACGGGCAGTGTGGACGTGCCAGAGCAGGACCATCAGCGGTAATTATTTTCCCAGGTAGGGGGGTCAGCTTCAGCCCATATAACTGTTGGGGTCTGGGGGCTGTAATGGGACTGCTCATCTATTTGCTGTGATGCCACTTTGTACAATTTCTACTCTGTTGGGCTCTGGGTTGCCTCGATGTGTCATGGCTGCATTCATTGCTTTGATAAGGGTTTCTGGCGCAGCTCTAATGGCCCCTGGTGCTTCTGGATATCTGTGGGTATCACTGATGGGCACTGGTCCAGTTTGGAGTTGTAGTTGGGCACAATATGAAGTCACTGTGCCACTCTGGCTTCTTTGCTGTGCCTGCCAATTTTTATGTAGAGGGACATAAACTTTTGGCTGTGGGGCAGGTGTCCTGCCTTTCATCCATGTTATAGCAGCCACGTTAGATGCAAAGTAATAGCTTTCTGCTCTTCTGTCTGTCAGAACAGCTACAGGGGACCATGTCAGAACAGATGTGTACCACCCTCTGCCCTCCCTTCCATTCTGGCTGCTAGGCTTATACGCGAGTCAATAAGTTTTTCTGGTTTTCATGGGTAAAATTAGGTACCTCGGCTTATACGCGGGTCGGCTTATACACGAGTATATACGGTACATGAAATGGGTATTTTTCCTAAAAACTTTGCTGGGAATATTATGGGTACTTTTAATTAGAGACGTAAGGCGCGGGATGTGCAGCCGGGCCCCGCCCCCCTCCGTACGGCCGGAAGCGGCAACAGAACAGAGTGGCGCGCGAGCTGCCGGGGGGCCCTGCTGCCGGTAGTTACGCCACTGCTTTTAATAAGAACTTTGCTGGGAATAGTGGATTTTTATTCTTTTACAGCGGTTGTTCACCTTTAAATTAACTTTTAGTATGATGTAGAGAGTGATGTTCTGAGACAATTTTCATTTTTTATTATTTATGTTTATTTAGCTTTTTATTCAGCAGCTTTCCAGTTTGCAATTTCAGCATCTGGCTGCTAGGGTCCAAATTCCCCTAGCAACCATGCATTGATTTGAATAAGAGGCTGGAATATAAATAGGAGAGGCCTGAATAGGAAGATGAGTAATGAAAAGTAGCAATAACAATACATGTATAGCCTTAGGCTAAGGCCACACTAGGCGATAGCGCGGCGATTTGACTCGCGGCGACTTTTCGCCGCGATTTTTAAGCCGCAATCGCTATGGAAACTTTTGCGCTGGCGTCTATGGGGAATCGCGAAAAATCGCCAGCGTAAAAACACACGCGGCGATCTTTTTTCTATTGTCGCTCGAAATCGCCTAGCGGGGCAATTTCGAGCGACAGTAGAGAAAAGATCGCCGCGTGTGTTTTTACGCTGGCGATTTTTCGCGATTCCCCATAGACGCCAGCGCAAAAGTTTCCACAGCGATTGCGGCTTAAAAGTCGCGGCGAAAAGTCGCCGCGAGTCAAATCGCCGCGCTATCGCCTAGTGTGGCCTTAGCCTTACAGAGTATTTGTTTATTAGATGGGGTCAGTGACCCCATTTTAAAGATGGAGGGATGCTGGGTAAAAACTTGATTGCGGCAATAAACAGGTACATGCGCATGCATGAGTGGTGGGTTGCATCTGGGACTGGCTGGGGCTGGTGGCCCAGAGGGGCATTGCGGCAGGGGTGCAAGCCCCCCAAGTCTGACCCTGGACGGAGGGAGTCAGAAGAAAAAAAGGCAATTAATTCATAAACTATAAAAATAAATAATGAAGACCAATTGTGTAAGTTGCTTAGGATTGACAACTGTATCACATACTAAACTTTAAGGTTACCCACCCCGTTAATACTCCCCTGAGCTGTGCTGGACATGTTGTTGATGCAGGCAGTCGTACAGCAGGCAGAAATGAATGTCACAACACTCACCCACCCCCAGCAGCTGCAGGGGTCACTTTATAATCTCTCAAGCACCTGCCTCTGTCGCTCCAACAAGCCCCAGACTAACATCTTGGGTTGCCACCTTTTGGTTTTTTCCTATAAATAACATTGGCATCAAGCAACAGTTTTACCGACCAGGCTGGTAAAATACCGGCCAGTTGGCAACCCTACTAACAGCCAGTGCTGGCCACACATGGGAACATCTGCACCAAATGGATTATTTAGTCAGTTTGGCCATTTTGGTGGAGGTCACATGACAACAGTCCAGTTTCTAAGCAACAGCCAAAAAACTGAAGGCTCCAGTGGGCCCTCCTGTGCTCCAGTTTAAAGGGGAACTATTTGTGAAAATGAAAATTTAATATAAGCTTCATCACACCGAAATAAGAAACTTTCTAAATACAATCAATTAAAAAAATCTGTAGTGTTTCTGAAATAATCAAGTTTATCTGCTCTCTCCGCATCTGCTTCTCTTCATTCAGGAGTTGGGTGTCAGATGAATGATCCAATATATCTTATAGGGGGCTCATTTTGCCTAGAAGATGAATTAGCGCTCATTCAAATAACTGATTCCAGTACAGGTATAGGACATGTTATCCAGAATGCTCGGGACTTGGGGTTTTCCAGTAATTTAGATCCTCATATCTTAAGTCTACTAGAAAATCATATAAACATTAAATAAACCCAATAGGCTGGTTTTACTTCCAATAAGGATTAATTATATCTTAGTTGGGATTAAGTACAAAACACTGTTTTATTATTACAGAGAAAAGGGTAAATTTAAAAAAAAATTAGATTATTTCAGGGTCTATGGGAGATGGCCTTTCTGTAATTCTGAGCTTTCTGGATAACATGTTTCCGGATAAAGCATCCCATACCTGTACAAACAAAATAACTGCCTTTTGCACAAATCCTGCATGTAGAGAGACATGATGTCTGGTGATTTTAACAGAGTGAGCTCTAATACATCTTCTAGGCAAAAGGAGCCCCCCTATAAGATATATTGGATCATTCATCTGACACCCAACTGCTGCATGAAGACAGAATGAAGAGAAACAGATGCTGAGAGAGGAATAGTGAAGATAAACTTGATTATTTCAGAAACAATGAAGAATTTTTTAATTGATTATATTTAGAAAGTTTCTTATTTTAGTGTGATGAAGTTCTTATTACATTTTCATTTTCGTAATAGTTTTTATGCTGCTCAAAGGAGCATAGGACTTCCCATGTGATAATCAAGGGCACTGATGTCCAATATGAATGTGCCCAGCCCTTGCTGAACTATAACTCCCACCATGCTGTAGCAGTGGTTGCTGGGGGTTAGTAAGAGTTGTAGTGCAGCCACAGAAGAGTACAAGTACAAGTTACTGTTACAGGACAAATGCTGGAGGTGCAGCAGTAAAGTGTGACCAGGCTACAGACTGCTATAGAAACAACATGTGAATAAAGTGGAGTTTATGACACTAAGTGATGCAGCTATTCCACAAGCAAAGCTGAGCAGGTTTAATTGTATGTTACTGCATCATGTGACTGGTGTGTCCCTGCAGGAGATGGACACTCGCCCCTGATATTAATAGACTGAAGCTGATACAGACATGGAAATTCCATCATCCCAACCGCCGGTGACAGATCCCATTTATTACCTGCTGTAGAATCGGGACTGTCCTTGTCCGGCCTGTTGTGATCGGGCGCCCCCTGCTGGCGGTCATTGTTACACACGCCCTGGTCGAGTCTGGCCTCGGCGCTGGAACAGCAGTAGCGCAGCTCGCACTTGCCGCAGCAGATGGTCGAATCGTCCCCATCAAAGCGCTCCGGGCACTGGAATCCGTCCCTCCAGACGGCCTGGGCATCCAGCCAACCGTGGCAGTATTCCCCGCTCCCCTGGGCAGCCGCCAGCACTGAGAGAAGGAAAGAAACTGCCGCCAACACTGCCAGGGGGGAGCCCTCCAACCACATGACTGGGGCAGCGCTAACTCCTCTCACGGGCAGCAAAAGTCAGATCCCTGTAGCTCAGGCGAGGTCTCCAGCTGATACTTATTCCCACTCTGCTGACTTCACTGGCAACAAAACTGCTGCTCTGTCACTTTAAATCCACTCACTCTCTTCAATGTGGATAGTCCGGGGTCGGCAGCTGATGCCAACTGAGCGGGGGATTAATCGCACTTCCACAGCAACTGGAGCACCTTCACTGTCAAACAGCAGGGGTCAATGTGCAGGGGGAGGGGTAATTCACAGGGGTCAGGGCAGAAATTGGAAGGGGTTAATGATCTGGGTCTGGGCACAGGGGAAGGGGTTAATGCTCAGGGAAGAACTGGGTCTGGCACAGGGGAAGGGGTTAATACTCAGGGAAGAACTGGGTCAGGCAAAGGGGTTAATGCTCAGGGATGAATTGGGTCAGGGAAAGGGGTTAATGCTCAGGGCAGGGAATTATTCTGACAAGACAAGGGAACAGGGGAGGGTAGAGGGGAGATGGCACAGAAGTTGGTGCAGAAGTTGGTACAGAAGTAGTCGCTGGGAATGAAGTGAAGGTGTAAGTGGGCTGAGTGGAAGGAGTAAAAAGAAGACAGTGGGGGGGGGGAGTTAGTAGGAGAAGTGGCTGCTCCGAGGTGTCGGTGAGTCGCAGCTGTAGGACAATACTGTGAGTCGCTGCTGTAGTGTAGGACAATACTGTGGCTGCTCGGGGGGGAGAGACGGGCGAGTGATCGAGTCGGTGAGAAATAATTCAGTATAACTCGTGTGACTGTTTAGATTCCTGGTGCGACTGATCCTCACGCCTCTCACTAACTCTCTCCGCTTCTCCCGCCGGTGTCACTAAGGTCCATTCCCGCAGCTGCATCACTTTATCTTCCCCTTTATATTCCGCTTTATATTCCGCCCCGGCTCGATCCCATCCTCGGACACAAGTCGCCGTGTTCCTGCCGCCGGGAGAGGAAAGTCGCACGCAACCAGTCGCTTGTCAGTAGGAGAATAACTGGCAGCAGCAGCGCGGGGAGCGAGATTCAGTAGCAGCAACAGCCTCTGTCATTCCGATGCGCCTCCCTCCGACTCTGTAAATAAAGGTCTGAGCCACCGGCACCACTTGTTGGAACCATTCAGCGCCGACAGGATGCGCATGCGCACAGCCACATCCCTCATTCCCCAGTCACAGCTCTGTCACTCACACTCACACTTTACTTTGCAGCCATAGGGATCCCAGGGTTAATCATCTAGAGGAGTTGAAATCGGTAAGTGGGGGTCCCAGCCTGAACAGCAATTGGGAAGAGATGTGGGGGCGAATGTTTCTGTGATGTACTGGATACTCCTGGGTCAGAACATCACAATCACAGTTGCCAGGTCTAACTTTCAGAACCAGCTCAATGTCAGCTAAACTAACAGAGAGGCACCTGAAAAGTAGCCCAGAAATAGCACAATATGTGCAGTGAAACAATAAATGAATTTATATGAAATTAAACCTTTTTCCAATTTTTCCATGAAGTAAAATGGGACAGATTTGCCCATCACCAGGGACGTAACTACAGAGGGGCCCAATAAGGCCTAATTCATATACAATTTCAATAAATATGAGTAAAACAGTTCATCCTCTAGACATTTTGGTGGCCAGCAGATTTTTGCCCCAAAATTGTCTGAAATTGAGAAAAGTCACTAGAAAACACAAGGATCCTTAAGAGTGACGGGAGACCGGGTTGCAGAGCCCAAAATCTGGTAACTCCCGACTTCTACACAAGTCAGTCCCATTGCATGCTGGGTATTGTAGTCCTACATCAAATTTGGTAGTCTGCAAAAACTACAAAAACTACATTACCCAGCATGCATTGGGAGACACAGGCTTGGCACATTAAGGCAAGAATAAACTTTGGCTGGTTTGTACTTTGGAAACCAGCCAAAGTTTATTCTTGCCTTAATGTGCCAAGCCCGAAAATTAGGCCAAATTCGTACCTTGCCTAGTTTGTACTTTCAAAAACCGCCTGGACTTTAAATTAGTAGCCCAATTAGGCTGGAAAACCACCAACCTGGCAACTCTGATCACAATGGGAACTACAGTAATATATTGTATCTGTATTTGGGGTGACTGGCCCAGCTGCAGACATATATAATCCAGGTGGCCCTGCTGCTGCTCCAGGATTGTTCTTTATAACATAACTTCTTACACTTTGTCCCAGTGCACCACACTACACTTTACTTGCACCACCAAACCTCTCTCACAAGTATATGAGGCCAGGACCGCCATTAGAAATCACAGGGTCCCATATAACAAATTTCTACCCCACCCCAGATCCCGCCCACCCCACACCACAGTTAAAAGACCACACAGACATCACCGCTAAAAAAGGTAACCCCCCACACACACATGTTATAAAAAGCTATTGATGGTCAGGGCCCCCTTAGGGTACAACTACACGAGCATCTTTAACGCAATACCGGTGGATCAGACGCGGTGCGCCAATACGCAGGCGTCAAGTCGGATGCAACGGAAAATAAGGATAGCAATGTCGGATGGTGTGGCAGCGTTAATCCGGCGCGACACGTCTGTCGGATGCAGATGCAGCGTGCAGCATCTGTATCCGTCAGTCGTGTCGCATCGGATGAACGCTGCAACACCATCTGACATTTGTATTTCTTACCTTGTTTTCCATTGCATCCGACTTGACGCCTGCGTTTTGGCGCACTGCGTCGGATTCGCCGGAATCGAGTTGAAGACATTTAGTTGGGGCCCCAGAGAATATTTTTTTAAAAAAACATTGGCGCCAGGGTCCCCCTTGCAAGTAAAAAAAAAACTGGGGCCCCAGAGAATATTTTTTAAGAATAATATTGGTGGCAGGGGCCTACAGAGTATTAAAATTAGGGATGCACCGAATCCAGGATTCGGTTCGGGATTCGGCCAGGATTCGGCTTTTTTCAACAGGATTCTGATTCGAATCCTTTTGCCAGGCCGAACTGAATTCGAGTCCTAATATGCAAATTAGGGGAGGGAGGGAAATTGCGTGACTTTTTGTCACAAAACAAGGAAGTAAAAAATTTGCATATGCAAATTAGGATTCGGTTCAGTATTCGCCCGAATCTTTCACAAAGGATTCGGGCGTTCGGCCGAATCCAAAATAGTGGATTCTGGGCATCCCTAATTAAAATAATACATTGGTGGCCAGGGGATTAAAAAAAAAAAATACACATTGGTGTTCAGTAGAATTGAACTCGTGCCTTCGGTACTTCAATTTTGCCTCGTTTCGTGACTCTGGGTCTTTTCGCCACTTCAGGACTTCAATTTCTGCTGTTTTCGTGACTTTGGGTCTTTTCACAGGTTTGGGACTTCCGCTGATCGGCTTTTCGGCGGTTCGGAAGGGGGCTCTTTCGAAAAGTGCAGCACAGCCGGGCCCCCCTTCAGTTGTACCCCCTGTGTGACCCCTGATGGCGACCCTGTATGAGGTCCTTAAAGTCAGGTTCTCTGTTGTGCCCCAGGTGCTGCCCCACTTTGGCACTGTCTATATCCTTATCAGGAACTAAGGGGGTTTTAAACCAATGCCATAGAACTTACTGGACCCCACAGCAGTCATTTTAGCCTCTCCCTTCACGCAATACAAGGCCCCTTCCTATTCTTTAAACCCCATTATTTTTTTTAAAAACCTCTGTACACCACTGGACTGCCCCCCCACCACAGTCATAGGGGCAAATTCACTAAAGGGCGCCTTTTCACCAGCGACTGCTTCACTGCGCTTCGTGCTACTTCGGCAAATTCATTACCACTATACTAATTAACTAAAATGCAAAGTTGCACCAAACGCTGGCGAATTTTCACTAGCGTTACTTCGGCAGCGTGAGCATTTCATAGTGAAGTTTCGAAACTTCGTTCGTACTCTTACGCTTAGGTCAATTTGAATACGGGGCAGGAACATAAAAGTTGTATGGACGTCTTTATTAGGGATGTTGGCGCAAATGTTTGAAGTGGTCACTTTTTATTACAAATGTCCAAGGAAGCAAAATAATGACAAAATAGATCCTCTAATGCCCTAGACATGAGCCCACCCTAAAACAAATGTGTCATGCCCCTCAAATGTCTGGAAAAAATGTCAACACAAAATCTTTTCGGACTTTTGAAGGCAATCCCGCTTTAAAAAAGTAAAAAATCGCCAGCATTTTTGACAACTTTAATGCATTTTCAGCAGACACGATATGATGTCACTGACATAAGATTGAGGATGATGTCTCTTCGTTTTCTCTGTCCGCCTGGTCTGAAGTGTCGAAGTAAACTCTGGTGAAAGAGGTAACGTTCAGTAAAATTCGCATCTTAGTGAATTTGTGGAGTTACGACTGTTCCCCAGAGTGAAAAGTCGCCTGGCGATAGAGTGCGAACGAACTCTAGTGATGGTCTCGTTCGCTAGCGAATTGTCCTCTATGCCTCCTAATGAATTGGCAATGTCCCTGCGGATTAGATTTCTGGCGAATTGTTGCTAGCGCTTTAGCCCCATAGAGTCCTCCATTTGCTCTCATCCTCCCCTCCTCAACCCGCACATACCTTGTTCTTTCCCCTTGCGATATCGATTGGGGGGGGGGAGGTTTAAGGGAGAGCAGGTATTGTGCCAGCAGGATTGACTCAACAAGGACTGGAGTCTATGGGATTTCTTTCTGTTACCAGTTCGACCTGCCTCAATACTAGTAATACATGTTGCACCTTTCCAGCTTGCCATGCACAGCTTCCTGTAATTAGGACTCTGTATGCATTTATTGTAACTCTAGCCTGATTGGTTGACGTTTCTTGGCATCTCTATTCAATACATTAGTGGGAAGCCATGCACTGCAATGTATTTCAATATACAGTAATTTGGCTTCTATGAGTCATTTGTGCCTGTTGCCAAGAGTCTTCCTTCTTTTCTTCTTGTCTTTGCAAACTGCAGCCTTTTCCCTAATTGGGGACCTAGTGTGACACGTCTGTGTCCTGCACATGGGCTCACCTCATTAGAGCTACCAGAATACATGGAGATTTTTTTTTTTGGGCTAAGATTTGCTGTATTTCACATTTCAGATCTCAGCTGTCTTTCAACAAAACTCTCTATTTTTTTCCGCCCACAGCGAAAGCATAAACACATGTAGCGCCAAGCCCTGCTGGAGTATGTGCAGCCGGACCACAGAAGAAGAAGAAGAAGAAAATCATTATCAGTAAAGGCTCCAGGCTAGATGTGCTTCATAGAGCTACTCGCCCGCCGCTGCCCGACCTCTAGAGGAGAACCAGCTCCATTTCACTTCTCTTGTCGTCTTTGCATTTATATATAAACTATATCAGTATCTCTATCTCTTTACTTACAGCTTCTTTCTGTCAATTATCCACATTAATTGGACATTTATTGGTCACTTTCCATTTAACCTCCTTTTCGTTGTTTGTAAAGTTACTTGCAATTGATTTTAAAAGCAGCGTCTGCATATATTTTCTCTGCACTCTGGGTTGTGACTCGTGAAACTGTGTTCCAGTTGCCAGCTGATTAGTAGACCTGGAGGAGAAGTGACTACTGAAATATTGTTTCACAAATGAGGACCAGGGAAACATGATGCCATTTTTGGGTGGAGATCCTCCTCTAAACAAACAGCAGAGGTTCTTCGGAACAGAGACCTAAGCTGATATTACTGCTGAGCTTTTGTAAATTAATAAAACATTTTTCACCTCCTTCTTAGTGAAACAGTTTTTGGGGCTTAAAGGGGTGGTTCTCTTTTAAGTTATGTTATAGAATGGTTAATTCTTAGCATTTTTTTCAATTGGCCTTCATTTTTTCTATTTTATATAGGGATGCGCCGAATCCTTGGTGAAAGATTTGTCCGAATACCGATCCGAATCCCGATTTGCATATGCAAATTAGGGCCAGGAAAGGAAAAAGTGGAAAAAATTCTTCTTTTGTTACGAAAATTCACGTAATTTCCCTACCCGCCCCTAATTTACATATGCAAATTAGGATTCGGTTTGGCCATGCACAGGGATTCGGACGAATCCTGCTGAAAAAGGCTGAATCCCGAACTGAATCCTGGATTCAGTGCTTCCTTAATTTTATAATTCTTTCCAGTTTTTAAATGGGGGTCGTTAACCCCATCTTAATAATAAATGCTCTGTAAGGCTACACATTTGTTGTTATTGCTACTTTTTATTACTCATCTTTCTTTTCAGGCCTCTCCTATTCATATTCTAGTATCTTATTCATATCTCGGTATGCTTGCTAGGGTGATTTGGACTCTAGCAACCAGATTGCTGAAATTGCAAACTGGAGAGCTGCTGAATAAAAAGCGAAAATAACTCAAAAATCACAAATAATGTATAAAATGAAAGCCAATTGCAAATAAAACTTCCAAATTTGTTTTAAATAGCCTGCCAAAGAGTTTTTATACTGTTTTTATATTGTTCTCTATTTCTTTGTTTATGGGTCTAGTACTGAATACATATTCACTGATGCCTTAGCAAACTGTTACAAGGTTACAAGCTACATTCAGTTACGTAGGCCCGAGCTTATAGAGATGGAGTCAATAACTCAGGGGAGCAATTTTATAACGCAAGGGCCCCGAACTGTCCCTTTATAACTAGATACCCAGTCCTGACGGGACACATATCCACACCCAGAATATATAGAGAATACTATATTCTTGTTACACCCCCAGTTTCAACCTCAGCTGCCCTAAGTTAAAGTGGTTGTTCACCTTTGAGTTAACATTTAAGGGGCAGATGTATCAAGGGTCGAATATCGAGGGTTAATTAACCTTTGATATTGGACTGCCGAATTAAAATCCTTCGACTTCGAATATCGAAGTCGAAGGATTTTGCGCAATTCGTTCGATCAAACGATCGAAGGAATAATCCTTCGAATCGAACGATTAAAGAGTCATTTCAACAATCTAAGGAGGCCCATGACATCCCACACACACAATTCTTTCAATACCTCCAAATTAGACATTTTATGGAATCTAAGGTTAGAATCCAAACAAACCCATCCCTTACCTATTTTGAGATCATTTGCTACAAACATTCATACCCATGACACTTAATCTTGTTCTTATACATCTGTCTTACTTCAGACAAGACCAACATGCTACAACCCTACATGACAAAATGGGAGGAAGATCTAGGCTGCACGATCTCTCAAAAGACCTGGTCAAACATTTGGGATATGGCCAAGAAAACATCCATTTGTGCAGTCTCTAGTGAAAGAGCCTACAAAATCTGTCTTAGCGGCAATCCAGACCACTCTACCTGCTTTAGAGGATGTGGGGAACAAGGTTCCTTTTTACACACCTGGTGGGCCTGTGTGGTGGCTGAGGAATTCTGGAAGTTGGTAGCCACTCTTCTCTCCTAGGTTTTATATTGAACCTTACATGCAGTCCAACACACCTTTCTGATGGGGATGAAAATCAAGGTAAATTGGATTAGAGCAATGGAATCTATCAGAGACAAATTCCTAGACAGGAGATATGAAGGGGAGCTGGAGTTGTATCCATGGACCCAACACCTGGAGAGCATGCAAAGTGCAACTAATAATGACACCTAAGGTAATACATGCAGAACATGGCATATTCTGTGTTTCTAAGATAGTGTAAAAAGGTACCTGACTAACCCATCTCTGTCTTCTATCCACCACTCCGTCCCCTTATCTCTTTCTTTACTATTACCAACCTATTTTTCCTTTCCCTTTTCATTACAACATTGCAGGACTGACACATGGCAAATCAAAATATTGGTTGAGCTAACCCAGCAGCCAACTTGCAGAAACTAGGGATGCACTGAATCCAGGATTCAGTTCAGGATCTGGCCTTTTTCAGCAGGATTGTGCATGGAAGAACCAAATCGGAATCCTAATTTGCATATGCAAATTAGGGACAGGAAGGGAAATCATGTGACTTTTCGTCTCAAAACAAGTCTTCCTTTCCCGCTAATGATGTGTCGTTTTTCCCGTCCCGCCCCACATCCGACTTCTGGGTTCCTACCTGCGCCGGCCAGCCAATGATATCACAAAAGGGGCAGGGCGAGCTGGCGCGCGGCTATAAAGCCGGGAGCCGGCATTTGAATGGGGGGGGGAGAGCAGGAGAACAGCTCAACCCGCTTGCCAAGCATGAATAGGGTTGCCACCTTTTAAAATAATCTTTACCGGCAGGTGGAGGGGGCGGGGTTAAAAGGGTGGGGTCGCGGCACGCTATTGGCTGGTCGAGTTGTGACGTCAAAGGGGGCAGAGCCAAACATGCAAATTTGGAAAGAAGCCCAGGAAAAAAAGGTTTAGAGCAGGCTGGGGGCAGGCCACGGGCTTTTTTTAGGTGTATTACAAATTTACCGGCAGCTACATTGCTGGTAAATTTGTAATACAGGCCCCAGCCTTGGCCGGGTGGCAACACTACGCGCGAAGAGGAGTGCGAGGTCGACCCAAACCCACGGGTCCCTCGGGTATCGGACCAGCCCGCACAATTCCTGCCCCTAATTTGTATATTTGCATATGCAAATTTCGGTTTGGATTTGTTCGGTATTCAGCTGAATCTTTCACAAAGGATTCAGGGATTCCCAAATAGTGGATTTGATGCATCCCTAGTAGAAACAGCACCAGGGGCTGTATGTTATTATATTCATGATTCATTCATGTGAGATGCAACACACATGTTATTTGTCATTTCTTTATTTCTATTTTGAGAAAACCAATAAAAATGTTAAATATTAAGAAGGAGAGAATGGGAGATGAATGGGAGAGGGGCTAAACAGAAAGATAAGGGATAACAATAAAATTGAAGCCTCACAGAGCAAAATACACGCTGCCCATGTCTATGTCATAGAGTCACAGCATCTTGTGACAAAGTTGCAGACTTTGTAAGAGTGATGTTACATGAGCACTATTTTAGGCGATACCCTGCGTCACAGATGGGCATCTGCTCTTCTAGTACATGGCTATGTGTGGGCCACACTCCCGGCTCTCCCCCCTGGGCAGTCTCCACTTCAGACTGCAGTATTATTGCAGAGGGACCATCTTGGACAAACTGCAACAGCTGCAATGACTCCGTCTGTTCAGGTGCATGTGGTTTTTAATAGACTTGGCCACACAACAACCCTCCATGTGGTGTTTCAAGGGGATATCAAGCCAAATATAACATTTTGTATCATGCAAGAAAATGTAATTCTAAGCAGCTATTCAATATACATTAATCAGACTGTTTCTAGGATTTTAACACTATTTCTTTATGTAAATGATATTGAGAGACTACAATCCCCATAATTCTTTGCACATGGTCAACAGCCCCCTAAAGAAGTAGAATTACAGGAGTGTGCAAGGCATTGTGGGAAATGAAATGTCGGGTAGAAGAGATCTCTATTGTTTCAATGGCATGTGTAGTCATGAGCAGCAGTGCAGAGGTAGAGACATGGCAGACACAGCTTTCAATGGCATTTACATTAGCTTTGTGATTAATGTATACGGAAAAGTTGCCTAAGATTGAATCCACTTATATTATGAAGCATGATATATTGGCATTGGCGCATGGAAAGAGCCCCAGCTTCCACAACCTTCAGCCACAGACACAGCTGCTGAGGATCAGAGTGTTGCAGTTCAGCAACAGCTGCAGATCCACATTCTTGCCCTATGTGACTGCCTACTAAGTCAAAGTTGTTACTCCCTGCACCCCACTCCCAGTTGTTGAAGAGTCTGTGTGATACTGGCCCCCATAACCACATCTTCTATAGTAATTCTGCTGCTTCAGTGCTAATGTTCAGTGTAGAATTAACTGGGAAACACAAGGGAAATCTTACATCCCATCAGACACTTGGCACAGTATGAAGCACTAGACACAGCCATAAGGGCAGCATTGTTTGCGGTTTCAGACCTGGCACACAACACGCCATTGCCAAACTGTACATAACCATTTATATACAAGTCATCATTAACCAGTGAAATCTGATGAACCCACACGTTGGCAAGAATTTGTTATTAGCACATGGTTCAGGCACTGCAGAGCTATGTTTAAGCCATGGGAATCTTTGTAGTAAAAATACTGCCAGCATGTGGGTTATCCAACCACACCAAACACCCCAGAGGAGCCCTGGTGCCAACCTGCAATACAGCTCTACCAGCGCAGTAATAGTGGCACCACCTGGGGAGAAAATGCCGAATACGTGTCCTGAGGACAGAAGGGCTGTGACAAAGTTAAAAAGATACAAAATATTCACCTCTAACTGTGTAAACAGCACCGTATCACCTATAGTAACAGTGGGATAATAGGGAAGGGACCATGACTGTGGGATAGCAGGTATAGTAGGGAGAGATGGTGCCTATAGTAACAGTGGGATAATAGTCTCTGGGAAGGGAGTGTGACTGTGGGATAGCAGGTATAGTAGGGAGAGATGGTGCCTATAGTAACAGTGGGATAATAGTCTCTGGGAAGGGAGTGTGACTGTGGGATAGCAGGTATAGTAGGGAGAGATGGTGTCTATAGTAACAGTGGATAATAGTCTCTGGGAAGGGAGTGTGACTGTGGGATAGCAGGTATAGTAGGGAGAGATGGTGTCTATAGTAACAGTGGGATAATAGTCTCTGGGAAGGGAGTGTGACTGTGGGATAGCAGGTATAGTAGGGAGAGATGGTGCCTATAGTAACAGTGGATAATAGTCTCTGGGAAGGGAGTGTGACTGTGGGATAGCAGGTATAGTAGGGAGAGATGGTGCCTATAGTAACAGTGGGATAATAGTCTCTGGTAAGGGAGTGTGACTGTGGGATAGCAGGTATAGTAGGGAGAGATGGTGCCTATAGTAACAGTGGGATAATAGTCTCTGTGAAGGGAGTGTGACTGTGGGATAGCAGGTATAGTAGGGAGAGATGGTGTCTATAGTAACAGTGGATAATAGTCTCTGGAAAGGGAGTGTGACTGTGGGATAGCAGGTATAGTAGGGAGAGATGGTGTCTATAGTAACAGTGGATAATAGTCTCTGGGAAGGGAGTGTGACTGTGGGATAGCAGGTATAGTAGGGAGAGATGGTGCCTATAGTAACAGTGGGATAATAGTCTCTGGGAAGGGAGTGTGACTGTGGGATAGCAGGTATAGTAGGGAGAGATGGTGCCTATAGTAACAGTGGGATAATAGTCTCTGGGAAGGGAGTGTGACTGTGGGATAGCAGGTATAGTAGGGAGAGATGGTGTCTATAGTAACAGTGGATAATAGTCTCTGGGAAGGGAGTGTGACTGTGGGATAGCAGGTATAGTAGGGAGAGATGGTGTCTATAGTAACAGTGGGATAATAGTCTCTGGGAAGGGAGTGTGACTGTGGGATAGCAGGTATAGTAGGGAGAGATGGTGCCTATAGTAACAGTGGATAATAGTCTCTGGGAAGGGAGTGTGACTGTGGGATAGCAGGTATAGTAGGGAGAGATGGTGCCTATAGTAACAGTGGGATAATAGTCTCTGGTAAGGGAGTGTGACTGTGGGATAGCAGGTATAGTAGGGAGAGATGGTGCCTATAGTAACAGTGGGATAATAGTCTCTGTGAAGGGAGTGTGACTGTGGGATAGCAGGTATAGTAGGGAGAGATGGTGTCTATAGTAACAGTGGATAATAGTCTCTGGAAAGGGAGTGTGACTGTGGGATAGCAGGTATAGTAGGGAGAGATGGTGTCTATAGTAACAGTGGATAATAGTCTCTGGGAAGGGAGTGTGACTGTGGGATAGCAGGTATAGTAGGGAGAGATGGTGCCTATAGTAACAGTGGGATAATAGTCTCTGGGAAGGGAGTGTGACTGTGGGATAGCAGGTATAGTAGGGAGAGATGGTGTCTATAGTAACAGTGGATAATAGTCTCTGGAAAGGGAGTGTGACTGTGGGATAGCAGGTATAGTAGGGAGAGATGGTGTCTATAGTAACAGTGGATAATAGTCTCTGGGAAGGGAGTGTGACTGTGGGATAGCAGGTATAGTAGGGAGAGATGGTGTCTATAGTAACAGTGGGATAATAGTCTCTGGGAAGGGAGTGTGACTGTGGGATAGCAGGTATAGTAGGGAGAGATGGTGCCTATAGTAACAGTGGATAATAGTCTCTGGGAAGGGAGTGTGACTGTGGGATAGCAGGTATAGTAGGGAGAGATGGTGCCTATAGTAACAGTGGGATAATAGTCTCTGGGAAGGGAGTGTGACTGTGGGATAGCAGGTATAGTAGGGAGAGATGGTGCCTATAGTAACAGTGGATAATAGTCTCTGGGAAGGGAGTGTGACTGTGGGATAGCAGGTATAGTAGGGAGAGATGGTGCCTATAGTAACAGTGGGATAATAGTCTCTGGGGAGGGAGTGTGACTGTGGGATAGCAGGTATAGTAGGGAGAGATGGTGCCTATAGTAACTGTGGATAATAGTCTCTGGGAAGGGAGTGTGACTGTGGGATAGCAGGTATAGTAGGGAGAGATGGTGTCTATAGTAACAGTGGGTTAATAGTCTCTGGGAAGGGAGTGTGACTGTGGGATAGCAGGTATAGTAGGGAGAGATGGTGACTATAGTAACAGTGGATAATAGTCTCTGGGAAGGGAGTGTGACTGTGGGATAGCAGGTATAGTAGGGAGAGATGGTGCCTATAGTAACAGTGGATAATAGTCTCTGGGAAGGGAGTGTGACTGTGGGATAGCAGGTATAGTAGGGAGAGATGGTGCCTATAGTAACAGTGGATAATAGTCTCTGGGAAGGGAGTGTGACTGTGGGATAGCAGGTATAGTAGGGAGAGATGGTGCCTATAGTAACAGTGGATAATAGTCTCTGGGAAGGGAGTGTGACTGTGGGATAGCAGGTATAGTAGGGAGAGATGGTGCCTATAGTAACAGTGGATAATAGTCTCTGGGAAGGGAGTGTGACTGTGGGATAGCAGGTATAGTAGGGAGAGATGGTGACTATAGTAACAGTGGGATAATAGTCTCTGGACAGTGGCACTAATATGTAAACATTGGGCAGCGTCAATGTTTGTGTGCCCAGAAAAACTGTTTGTGCTGTCAGGGTTCCCATGTTAGAGTAGAGAGAGCCGGAGTAGAGCACAGACTATGTATAGTTTAATCAGTGCATTTGAGAAATATGTTGGCGCTTGAGCAGTAGTTTCCCTCGGCACCATCTGCCTTCCCACTTGGCCACCTGACTCCAACCCATAAAGAGCCAACATGCGAGCAGAACACCTATTTTGTGGGGAAACCAGATCCTCAAATAGCATCATCATTGCTCAGCTGCTCTTTATGGGCCGGTGTCAGATGGTGGGGACACACGTGTCTGCGGGCCAGGAATCCAGCACATAACATTACAGTCAAGGGAAAATTGGGCAAACATTTGTTCCAGCAGGTAGTCCAGAGAGCCTGATGCCATGATTTACATTTCTGTTCTTGATCAGCCATGTAAGGTCCTCTCCTAGGAAACAGATGAGTGTGTGTGTTATAGAAAACACTATTTTGCATTTATATCCAATCCGTGGCCCTTCAGCTGTTGTTGGATAACCACTCCACTATGGGGCGGCAGGAGGTGCTCACACTTGTAGTTCAACAATTTTTACAGTTTTAAGTGTTTTTAACATTTTTTTTAGTGGTGTCCCCAGTTTTATTTCATTGGGGAATACCTGGGCCTCCATACAGATTGATATCTCTAATAACAGGTTATGGAAAAACATAGCAAGTTATCCCTAATATAAAAAATGACCATTACAATGCCCTAATTGGTTGGCCACAACCCCAGTAACATCACAAGTACATCAGTAAAGCCCAAAAGCCCATAAACCTGCGTTAACTAGAGGTGAGTAGTAGTAGGGTATTTAACCTGAGTCCTCCCAAGCGTCACAGGGGCCCCATGGAGGGTGTAATCTAAAAAGCTCAAGGCCTATTTTCTGCTTGCCCTTTAAAGGGGTGGTTCACCTTTAAGTTAACTTTAAGAATGTTACAGAATGGCCAATTCCAAGCAACTTTTCATTTGGTCTTCATTATTTTCTATACTTTTTTAATTATTTGCCTCTTTCGAGGTTTTCAAATGGAGGGTCACTGACCCCATCTAAAAAACGAATGCTCTGTAAGGCTACAAATGAATTGCTTTGTACTACTACTTGCTATTTATTACGCATCTTTCTATTTAGGCCCTCTCCTATTTATATTACAGTCTCTTATTCAAAAAGAATACAAATGGTTGCTAGGGTAATTTGGACCCTAGCAACCAAATTGCGGAAACTGGAGAGCTGCTGAATAAAAAGCTAAATATCTCAAAAACCACAAATAATAAAAAATGAAAACCAGTTGCAAATGGTCTCACTCGATATCACTCTCTACATCATACGGAAAGTTAATTTAAAGTTGAATAACCCATTTAAGAAAAGAAAAGCACGTGTAAAGGGATAGCAGTTTATGTCTTATCCCTTTAAAGGGGTACTGTCATGGGAAAAAACATTTTTTTCAAAATGAATCAGATAGTGCTGCTCCAGCAGAATTCTGCACTGAAATCCATTTCTCAAAAGAGCAAACAGATTTTTTTATATTCAATTTTGAAATCTGACATGGGGCTAGACATATTGTCAATTTCCCAGCTGCCCCAAGTCATGTGACTTGTGCTCTGATAAACTTCAATCACTCTTTACTGCTGTACTGCAAGTTGGAGTGATATCACCCCCCTCCCTTTTCCCCCCCAGCAGCCAAACAAAAGAACAATGGGAAGGTAACCAGATAACAGCTCCCTAACACAAGATAACAGCTGCCTGGTAGATCTAAGAACAACACTCAATAGTAAAAACCCATGTCCCACTGAGACTCCTTCAGTTATATTGAGAAGGAAAAACAGCAGCCTGCCAGAAAGCATTTCTCTCCTAAAGTGCAGGCACAAGTCACATGACCAGGGGCAGCTGGGAAATTGACAAAATGTCTAGCCCCATGTCAGATTTCAAAATTGAATATAAAAAAATCTGTTTGCTCTTTTGAGAAATGGATTCAGTGCAGAATTCTGCTGGAGCAGCACTATCTGATTCATTTTGAAAAAAATGTTTTTTCCCATGACAGTACCCCTTTAACTACCAACCGGCTTTGATCTTGCCGCAGCACTGGACAATATGGGAGTGGGGGCAGTATCCTTTTAAAAGAATATGTTTAAATGTAAGCAGTGCATTACAGGTTATTAGAGATAAATAAAGGACCTGTTTCTAGACACCGCTGCTTAGTAGATCCACACGCAGAATAATAAACATAAGTACATGTATTGCTTTATTCAGGCCGGCAGTGTATTTGCTACAGAGCCCAAGGAGCCTCAGGTACCAACCTTAATACCTATGATCAAGTTTCTATTTGCCAAACTCAAATTACAGCAAGCGTACCTAGCAAGCGTACTCTAATAGAGTGTTTGCTGTAAATCCAATGCTCTCCCTCCTCATGAGATGAGCTCACCTTTGGCAGCAGGTAGGGGAAAGTGCTCTTGCCAACAATTAGCAAACAAACTAAACTGATTAATTGCCCAAGAGTATCTCAGGTATCCCAAATGCATGCCGTACAATAGGGCTTCATGCTTCACTAACTGCCTGTTTGTACAACTCCTGGCACACGGTATGTCATCTCTGCAGGGCATCACCCCATGAAACAAGCCCGAGGTGTGATCTTCATTGCACACGGATGTCTCTCACTTGCTCTTGTTCTGTCTATGGCAGTTGGCTCTGCTGAGAACATCCTAATGCTCTGACTGCCTACAGGCCGGTTCTAAGGCTTCCTTATTCCAAGCTGGTGTAGGGGTGTGTTTAATCAAATACCTGTGTACTACGACCCTTTAAACCCTGTATTTAAAGGGGAACTCTTGCAAAAATGTAATATAAGCTTCAGCATACTGAAATAAGAAACTTTTTAAAAAAACAATTAAAAATTCTGTACCGTTTCTGAAATAATCAAGTTTATCTTCACTATTCCTCTTTCAGCATCTGTTTCTCTTCATTCTGTCTTCATTCAGGAGATGAATGATCCAATATATCTTATAGGGGGGCTCCTTTTGCCTAGAAGATGTATTAGAGCTCATTCTGTTAAAATCAGCAGACATCATGTCTCTCTACATGCAGGATTTGTGCAAAAGGCAGTTATTTTGTTAGATTTTGTTTGTACTGGAATCAGTTATTCGAGTGAGCTCTAATACATCTGCTAGGAAAGGGAGCCCCCCTATAAGATATATTGGATAATTCATCTGACACCCAACTGCTGCATGAAGAGAGAATGAATAGAAACAGATGCTGAGAGAGGAATAGTGAAGATAAACTTGATTATTTAAGAAATAGTACAGATTATTTAATTGATTGTATTTAGAAAGTTTCTTACTTCAGTGTGAGGAGGCGTATATTAAATTTTAATTTTCGCAATAGTTTACCTTTAACCTACTTGCAGAATTGATGGGAGAGACAGCAGAAGAGGTTTTGGAAGGTGGGCCGCTCGTGTACTGTGTGTGGATGAGCTTCAACCTTTAGATATTTTACCTTGAATCTCATTGTAATGGCCACCTGCCCCCCCCACCCAAGCAAATTCCACCCTGATAGAAGACTCTACAACATTGATTCCCAACCTTTAGAACCCGTGAGCAACATTTAGAAGTAAAAGGAGTTGGGGAGCAACACCAGCATGAAAAATGTTCTTGGGCTGCCAAATAAGAGCTGTGATTGGCCATTTGGTAGCCCTGATGTGGATTGTCAACCTACATTGAGACTCTGTTTGGCAGTACACATGGTTTTTATACAACTAAAACTTGCCTCCAAGCCTGGAATTAAAAAAATAAACTCCTGCTTTGAGACCACTGGGAGCAACATCCAAGGGGTTGGAGAGCAACATCCAAGGGGTTGGAGAGCAACATCCAAGGGGTTGGAGAGCAAAATCCAAGGGGTTGGAGAGCAGCATGTTGCTCACGAGCTACTGGTTGGGGATCACTGCTCTACAATGTCAGTGTAAAGAGATCCTTTAATTGGGTCCTCTATATAACCAGACAAGACTCCTGAAAGTCACTAAAGTCAAACTAAAGATGTTGGTTCAGCTGTCTGACTCCAGTGTGGCCTTGAACTAGTCACTGTTTCCAGCACCTTGGGCTCGCAGAGAGACTTGTCCGTAAATAACTCTGTACAAGCAGTGTCGGACTGGCCCACTGGGATACCAGGAAAACCCCCGGTGGGCCCAGGTGTCAGTGGCCCCTCATGCTTCTAAATATTTGGCTTATTTCATGGCCATTCCCTATTTCTATGAAAACAAAGAGGCTAAATAGATGGAATAGTCGGTTATAGTATGTAAAGAAAAGAGAATAGAGGTTGAGTAAGGAAAATAAGAAAATAATACTTAGAGTGGGCCCCTGGTCTAAAGGTTTTTGGATGGGCCCCTGGTCTAAGGGTTTTTAGTGGGCCCCTGGTGTCCCAGTCTGACACTGTGAGCAAGGACGTAGGAATAGAGATAATGATTGGCAGCCAGTACATAAAGATGGAGCACAGTAAGCAATGTAATTACTGTAGCCCTGCCCAGCTACTTGTTGGTGTAGAGCCCCACAGAAATGCACCCATAAGATCTTTAAGACCTGATACTTCTCCATGCAGAGTGTGGTTTTTGTTCTGCATTGTGTCTGGGATTGGGCACACACTTGGGCACAAGCCCAGACTGGCAATATGAACATTCAGGCAAATGCCAGATGGTCCGCTTTTATGGGGGGACACCTGACCACCGACGTTTTTTTTACTTTTATAGGGGTACACTGGCCACCATTTTTTTTTTACTGTTATAGGGGTACACTGGCCACCATTGTTTTTTTTACTTTTATAGGGGTACACTGGCCACCATTGTTTTTTTTTTTACTTTTATAGGGTTACACTGGCCACCATTGTTTTTTTTAACTTTTATAGGGGTACACTGGCCACTAATGTTTTTTTAACTTGGGGAGATGGCAACCAATTTAAAAAAAAAAACTTTTATGGGGGGACCTGATCACCAACAATTCTTTGTAACTTTTATGAGGGGGAACCCTGACCACCAATGTTTTTTTTTTTTTTTACTTTTATGGGGGTGGCCTAACCACCAGTTTTTTCGTTAATGGGGAACTTTGGCTTATATGTATAAATAAGGACTTCAATGCACAATAAAATGTGTTAATGTTTATTGTTGTTGTAAAAGAAAACCATAAATAAACATCTCTATTTCTGGGGAAATAATGCATTTGTAAACACAAACCAGTATCAGCATCACTGATGTCCAACTGAAGCAACTGTGGGAGTTGCAGTACAACAACAGCTGAAGGGTTGTCGCTGTTCTTTAATTACATTTCCGTCAAGATTAAGAGAATACAAATACATCTCAGTGCTTGAAATCTATGTGATTATCGCGTGGGATTTTAAAACACAGAAATATATCACCCTCTAGTGTACATCGCAGGCATGAGCTTTACTTCAAATGAGCAACCTCATTCTATTATATATATATATAACAAAATTGGAATATCAGCACTCACGAAAAAATCAATTATTAGGATGCCTGGGTGCAGTTTTTGATTGATTACATAAAGATATAGTTGAACAAAATCGCACATCTCAGGACTTGTAAAAAATTTAGTTTATCTTTATTTGGCACATCCTGACGTTTCACTGCTAATTCAGCCTTTTAGCAGCCAAAACCTCAGTATGTGCCAAATAAAGATGTTCTACAGTCCTGAGATGTGTGGTTTTGTTCAAATATATATATATATTTTGGATTCGGCCGAACCCCCAAATCCTTTGCGAAAGATTCGTCCGAATACGGAACCCAGCCCCTAATTTGCATATGCAAATTAGGGATGGGAAGGGGTAAACATTCTTTACTTCCTTGTTTTCTGACAAAAAGTCACACGATTTCCCTCCCCGCCCCTAATTTGCACATGCAAATTAGGATTCAGATTTGGTTCGGCTGGGCAGAAAGATTCGGCCGAATCCTGCTGAAAAAGGCTGAATCCTGTCCGAATCCCGAATTCGGTGCATCCCTAATATATATATATATATATAGCGCTGCAAGGATACGTATGCCTATTTGTTGTTCATGACTGATCCTTATTTTCCTACTAAACTGATCTGGCTCTGTGTGTAACAGCGTTGTGCCAATAGTATCGCAGCAAACTCCAGCTCTATCCTTTCCTCCACTTGCCAAGATAAGTAATGGGTTAACATGGCTTTATATGGGGAATTATTAACATCTAAGTATGACTTGCCCGTACTCAGTTATGTTATGTCACATGCTCAAACAGTAGGTGGGTGGAGCCTGTTATTCAAGAATAGGGGGTTGTTGACCTTTCAATTAACTGTTAGTATGATATAGAAAGTGATATTTTGAGACAATTTGCAACTGGTTTTCATTTATTTGTGTTTTTGGGGCTATATAGTTTTATTCAACAGCTCTCCAGTTTACAATTTCAGCAATCTGGTTGCTAGGATCCAATGACCCTAACAACCATGCATTGATTTGAATAAGAGACTGGAATATGAATAGGAGAGGCCTGAATAGAAAGATGAGTAATACAAAGTAGCAATAACTATACATTTGTAGCCTTACAGAGCATTGGATTTTTAGAAGGGGTCAGTGACCCCCATATGAAAGCTGGAAAGAGTCAGAAGACTATAACAAATTGCTTAGAACTAGCAATTCTATAACACACTAAAAGTTAACTTAAATGTGAACTAAAGGTCTACATGTTGCCCTCATCTAGTAACCCATAGCAGCCAATCTGACCAGCAAATGCTCCCCACATCAGAGGGTAAAAGACTAATTTTACCCTCTAATTTTAGAAAACACGGGCCCCCGTACAACAAAATTTTCGGAGCCCCCTGGGCCCAGCCCACACTAGCGGCCAAGCCCCACCCCAGATCCCGCCCGCTCCACCCAAGCCAAAAGACCACACAGACATCAGCGTTAAAAAAGTAACTCCCCCACACACAAGTTATAAAAAGCTATTGATGGCTTGGGCCTCCCTTAAAAGTTAAAAAAAAATTGGGGCCCCAAAATTTTTTTTTTAAAAAAAACATTGGTGCCACAGCCCCCCTTACAAGTTAAAAAAAATTGGGGCCCCAAAAAATATTTTTTAAAAAAGCATTGGTGCCATGGCCCCCCTTACAATTTAAAAAAAATTGGGCCCCCAAAAAATATTTTTTAAAAAACATTGGCGCCAGGGCCCCCTTACAAGTAAAAAAAAAAAAAACATTGGTGGCAGGGGCCTATAGAATATTAAAATAATACATTGGTGGCCAGGGGATTAAAAAAAACCACATTGGTGTTCAGTAGAATTGACTTCAGGACTTCAACTTCGCCTCCTTTCGCCGCTTCGGGACTTTGGCTGTTTTCGTGGCTTCGGGTCCTTCGGCACTTCTGCATTTCGGGATAGCCGCAGGCTTCGGCGCTCTCAAGGGGGGCCTAGCTCTTTTCAAAACTGCAGCACTGCCGGGCTCCCCTTCATGCCTGGGCCCGGGACACTTGTCCCCCCCTGATAGCGGCCCTGGCTCTAACTATAATTTGGTAAGTAGCCAGTCTCAGCCACGCTCTGGAAACATCCCACAAATGCTGGGGCCTGGGGGTAAGGTAATAAAAGCCAGTAACTTGTACAATAATGTGAGTATTTACTTGCTTTCAATTAACAGGCAGATGGGCCACGTCGTGAGAAAGATCTTCCCTTCTGTCCATAATTTATCCCTATTGTTCTCTGGCCTATAATTTCCCATAATATGCAGTACTTTCCATTGCTGAGTATATATTAAAGCCATAAGTGTGTTGCTGCGTATAATCATTCACATATGAGTCTTAAATCAGGGAAGTACAACTTTTAACCCCCCCCATCTGCTGCTGGACATCACTTCCCAGCATCCCCTGACAAACTGATTGGCAATGGCATTTAGGGCAGAGTATCCCAACAACCCAAATATCCTATGGCACAATATTGTAGCACTAAGGGGCAGATTTATCAAGGGTCAATGTCAAATTTGAAAAACGTCGAAATTCAAATTCAAAAGGACCAACTGAAATTTATTTTAAAAAAAGGTTTTTTTTTGGCCGAATAGGCCCGTTTTCGATCAAATAGGTCTGTTGTTTTTTATCAAATTTGAATCGTACGAATTGAAGTAATAGTGGATTCGAAAAACTTCGATTTGAGTCCACCAATTGATTCCAAATAGGTTCTAGGAGGTCCCCCATAGGCTAAAACAGCAATTTGGCAGGTTTTAGATGGTGAATGGTTAAAGTCAAATTTTTAAAGAGACAGTACATGATAAATTTCGAAATTTGAATTTTATAATTTTTTTTCGAATTCAAATCGAATTTGGACTATTCCCTAGTCGAAGTACACAAAAATTAGCTCGAAATTCAAATTTTTTTAAATTCAAATTTACCCCCTAGTGTGCAAGAAATTAAATTATGTGAAAATACACCTTTTTTTACATGAAGCAAAATGGGACAGATTTGTCTGTCACCAGGGGTGTAACTACAGAGGGGGGGGGGGCAGGAGGTATAGGGGCCCCATAAGGCCCTAATTCATATACAATACCAATATGTATTGGTAAAAATTCTAGATATTTTGGTGGCCAGCAGATTTTTGCTACAAAATTGTCTGAAATTGAGGAAAGTCACCAAAAAACGCAAGAATGCTTAAGAGTGACGCGAGACAGGGGTACAGAGCCAAGAATCTGGTAACTCCTAACTTCTACACAAGTCAGTCCCATTGCATGCTGGGTATTGTAGTCTTACATTAAACTTGGCAGTTGGCAAATTTTTAAACAAAAACTGCATTACCCAACATGCATTGGGAGATGCAGGCTAGGCACATTAGGGCAAGAAAAAGTAGCCTAAAAAAGTAGCCAAAATTCGTACCTTGGCTAGTTTATACTTTCAAAACCAGCCTGGGCTTTAAATTAGTAGCCAAATTTGGCAGGCACTTTTGTCATGAACAGCTGCACATTTCTGATTGGCTGCTACTCTGCTCAGCTAACAACATTATTGTGGCGACTGTCTGCTTTAATTCAGGGGCACAGGATGGTCTTTCGTAGTTTACAAAATATATAATATATTGGAAAGTGGCTTAATTTGTCCTGTAGCAGTGATATCATTACACTTTAGTTTCTGGCTTTACATCCCCTTTAGTAAGTTCTAACGTTTTTTTGGCTTTATTATATGGATGCACCACTATTTTAGATTCGGCCGAACCCCTGAATCCTTCTCGAAAGATTCGACTGAATACCGAATCGAATTGGAATCCTAATTTGCTTATGCAAATTAGGGGTGGGAAGGGGAAAGCATTTTTTACTTCCTTGTTTTGTTAAAAAAAGTCATGTGCTTTGCCTCCCCTCCCATAATTTGCATATCTAAATTAGGATTCGCATTCGGTTCGGCCTGGCAGAAGGATTCGGCCAAAACTGAATCCTGCTGAAAAAGGCTGAATCCTGGCCTAATCCCAAACCAAATCCTGGATTTGGTGCATCCCTACGTTATTAATGGACCTTTTAGGCAGTGTTGTGACTCGCAGAGATTTATCCCAGATTCATGATGGTTGCTCATCGTTTCCTTATCTCTATGAGAAAACATATTCCATTCATTATCATCCCTGGAGCTGGACACGTGATATAGAGATTACAACTGGAAGGTGTACAGAAACAGTTTAACTTGGTTACTCGCTATCCAACTCTCACTTCTGAATTTGATGACCATCTCCATAAATAAATTTATATATATAAAGCACAGCTGTCAATGCTGACCCTTGGCTCCTCCCTTGTGCTACACAGAAAGAAGTCACTGACCAATGATATGATTGGCAAAATTGATGTTGTTGATCTATTTGCTACCAATCAAATTTAAAAAGAGAACCTCAACGTATTCCATGTCTCCAAGAGGGCAGGAGCATGACATGGGATGAACAAGTATTGGTTCCATTTGAATGAATATGAATATGGTGACGATAAGGGTAATGGGATAGACTTTCCCACAGCTGACAGCACTAGTACAAGGATAGGAACATATCACGCCAGTAATAAAAAAACTAACATTTTAGATTTTCTTTTACATGAAATTATATGGAACAAGTGTTCCAAACCTCATAAAATTCTCTTTAACTGGCTCTGGCAGCATCAGTGTAATGCTTAGCAGCCATCTCTAATAACGCACAAGAATCGACAGCCAGAACACAATAAACACTTCTTGCTTAACACAAACCAAACTGTGCACTTTGCACGCATTGTTACAATAGTCAGCCTAGTCATTCCGTGGCTCCCTACCCATTATGTGCCGGAATTAGATCGAACCCTCGAGCCCCATCATCGGAGCACTTGATCCCATTGGATTGCTGTTGCATGCTGAACTCTTATGTGCCACCTGTTACCTAAAAATTGGCTCCTATACAAGACTTTGTGTATTGGCCACGTTTGGGTGTTAAAAAGCTTTCTGATCTTATGCATAATTCTAAGTTTCCCACTCATCAAGAACTACAAGATGGTATCCCCCACAATGGATATGGTACCTGTAGAAGAGGCCCTTTATTCCCCATCCCCAGTCAAACTCCTGTCTAGTATATATAGACGAATTATGGGAGCAATCAAGCCGCCCTTTGATTGAGCTTACCTCCTGTGGACTATCCCAGGACTTGAACGTGACCAATGGGAGGAAGCCACAGAAAATGCATACAAATTTCTAATATCAATAAAAGACAGGCTCATACAATACAAATTCATCCACCAAACCTATATAACGCCTCTCAAGCTAAAGAAATTTGGCAAGCTGTCCACGAATGAAATCCTCTGGGGCAGATTTTATCCACATGGCTTGAGCCTGCCCTCCAGTGCAGGAATTCTGGTCTAAAGTGATGGAGACCCTTGCAGATGAGCTGGGCGCACCACAAATAGTGGACCCAGTAGTCTGCTTGCTGGGAATTATAGACTAGATATTACCCACCGCTGCGGGCAGGATTCGATTGCAACCTCTTATGTTTTATGCCAAAAAAACAGTAGTCATGCACTGGATGGGAGGTTCTCACCCTTCCATGGCTTTTTGGAGAAACCTAGTGGATGGAGCTCTCCCCCTAGTAAAACTAACATATGAAACTAGAGGGGCGCATGACAAGTTTGATACAATTTGAGGGGACTGGTGCGACCAAGACTCCCTTGGTGAATAACTGGTCCCTTTAAAATTGTTGTAACCTGCTATATAATGCTACCTATGATTACTTGTATAATGATGAACGTCTTTATTTTGTGACAGAATTATCCAGCTACTTAAAGCCTAAGTTTGACCCAACATCATCTACACGCAGTATTGCTAAAAACTATAATGACATTGTTGTTTTGGTTTTGAAAAATCAAAAATTTACTGGCCCTTGGGAACCCCACTGGCCCAGATCCACTCCCTGCCGGAAACTGCTACCGCTCCTTCTGAACCCCACCCAATTGTGGCAACAAGTAAACGGTACACGAGAAGGGACACTGAACCCTACTGCCTTCTGTATTAAAACAAAATACATTGGTGTATCAGTTGAAAATCAAAGTTAATTAATACGTTTATTGGTGTAATATTGGGGAATAAATATTTAGAAAGATTACACAGGCCATTTGTGTGATTAGTATATTTTCTGGCATTCAAGGGACTGGCTTTTTGAACAGAATTTTAAAATACAATTGGGATCAGAGCTAGTGTCTAAAAAGACAAATATTTGCCTTTACATTTCCTCTGTAACTGGCTGGAGATGTCTTTGACTGACAGCTGTGGGAATAGAAGAGCACAGAAAGCTTGGCTGAAGCCGAGGGAAGAACCAACTCTGAAATTATAAATATATATACATATGAAACCAGAACTTCTAATGTAACAGAAAATATCAAAGCTTGTCTTAAAAAATGAAATTCAATGATAAAAGAGGGGAGTAATTATGGAATGATGGCCTTTGGAATTGTGCAAATTGCAGCTGTATGTGAGCAGTTAGTGATGGAATGATACTAATAATTTGCACTCAGATCAGTGTGAGTCATTCTTACCACTCCTGCCTGAATATTAATCATTTGCAATGAATAAGCGTATTCACATAAACATCACAACACGTTGCTGTGTCTTCTAATAGTGTAGAATTCATAGTATGAAGCATGGATGGTCTATCTGTAAGTTCACGGTTGCTCTTAGGTAACAAGGCCAGAGTCTTATGCTTCCTATGAAAGACATGGGGTTGTTGAGCCCAGAGAGAACATAGGATGGAGGAGCATATGAGTTTGGTATCTAATTGTCTGCAAGAACAAGATAGAAATAGAAGAGTGTAGCCAATGTTCCAGATTTTTTCAGTTCAAGTTGGAGGTCCAACCTGTTGGGGCTTCCCTAAGTTAAAAACAAGCTTATAGGTATAGGAAAAACATAAGTGTAACAGCCATAACAGCGACATGCTGCACGTTTTCTTTTGGGGGCTGGCAGTTTGGAGGAGCGGGTCTGGGCCAGCCCAGTCTGACATTCTGATAGCAAATAGGCTTTTACCCCAAATCCTACCCTAACTGACCTTCATGCTGGGCTTTCCGTACTATCTAGGCCCAACCAGTGGCCCTTGAGCAACATGTTGCTCCCCAACCTCATGGATGTTGTTCTCAGTGGCCTCAAAGCAGGTGCTAATTTTTTAATTCCTGGCTTGGTGGCAGTTTTGGTTGCTATAGAACAGGTGTACTGCCAAACAGAGCATCGGGTGGACTGCCAGTCCACATATGGGTGGAACTTGTTCATGCTTGTGTTGCTTCCCAATTCTTTTTACATTTGAGTATGGCTCACTGGTAGAATAGGTTGGGGACCCCTGATCGCCAGACAAGCGGATCTCCCTGTGTATGGCCGACAGACCGAGTCAGCAGCTTATTGGCCCGTGTGTGGGGCCATCAGACGGGTATCCCCGATCGATATCTGGCCGAAAGTTGGTCAGATGCTGATCGGGCAGGGTAAAAAGTCCTGTCGGATCTGTTCGTTGAAGCAGTGCCACGATCCGACTGCCTGTATGGCCTCCATTCTGATCCAATAGTTGGGTCCACCTCAATGTGGCCACCTTAAGGGTTTACTTGAACACTTTGAATTTGACCGAAGCTGAATCCTGCAAAATGATTCCTCCAAATCACTCCAATTGCGGGATATTGTAATCCTGAACAGACCCTCGTGCTTGACTTTTTCTGGATTTCTGCCCTGCCTTCGAACTGCAATTCATTATACACAAAATATTCTAATCAACTTCTTAATTTACATTTCCTAATGCTGGAGGAAGGAACAGTGATCATTATTATACATGCTTGCTCAGCTTGGCTGCGGTGCCCCTTGGCGATTCTTGCATTGCTTTGGGGTTTAGGTAATGACTTTGTTTGATTTTTGTCTCAGCCTCACCTCATAAATTGCTTTATTTGTGTGTTTGCAGCGCTTTAGTCTTTTTGGCAAGCAACAAAAGCACTGGGTCTGGGCAGTTTGGCGAATGACATACGCGGGTTGAGGTTGGCTTCTAGCATAGCCACATTGCTGCTCACAACTTGTACAGCAATTGGCTCTCACTTTTCTGTCACTGGGATCTGTCACAGTTACTTCCTGATCACGATAAATGATTGCCAACATTTCTACAAATACAACATTTATGAGGTACAAAACATTACATAGTAGAGTGCAAGAGTACAGGCTTGACGGCTACAGTACATGTATTTAACCATGTCGTGCACCTCTCACCAAGGTTAATATAGAAGGACAACATTTGATGGGGCACCTCTACCCATTTTGCCACTGAGAAAATTTAGATCTTGAAGTTGCTGCCCATGGGAAGGTGTCACCTGAGGGTTTCATTGTATTTATGTAAAAAAGGTGCACCAGCTGGTGAGGGGAGTACAACTAGGAAATGTGTAAGTTAGTGACCTGCAGAGTCAGTGTTCCTACAATAATGCAAGAAAAGGCAAATATGAGTGTTCGCTGCCAGCCAACCAAACTAGAAATCACGTGGGTGGCAAATCGCTCATATATGCAACATGTGTCATTGCATATATAAAGATTTCAGGAATTCCACACACGAATTTTCTGATAGGACCCCACTGAGCATGTTTTTTTTTAAATTGTTATTATGATTCCCACCATTCCCTGACCCCAGGACCAGCCTGGCTGGGCCCCCTAGGCAACCCGACCGTCAAGCCCCGGCATGCACGAGCCATGGAGAGTGAAGAGACGGACGGGGAGGGGTGAGTGACAGAGGGGAGGGAGAGCGACAAGAGAGGATGTCATGAGTGTGACAGAGGTGAGGATTAGGGGTAGGCAAAAGACACTTTTAGAGGTAGCAGCAAGCGCCCCCCCCCCATTATTGCATCCTAGGCAGCTGCCTCTTCTGCCTACCCCTAATTTGGCCCTGCCTGCCCCGGTGGAGCTTACAGTCTAAGGTCCCTATCACACACATAATGTTTATTGTATATGATATTGTATCAGGAGCTATACCCTGGCTGGATTTGAATTTTGGACTCTGGTTCCAGCCATTGCATTATGTCTGAGAACACATTCAGTCTCAGTATGCTGGTCTTAAATGTAAAGTTCATGCTCCAGATAATTGATATTGATATTTTACATTTTTCTATCTTTAGTGGTTTTTAAATGATCTGCTTGGCTTTTGTGCCACTCCTTATCTAGGGTATTTCTTTTAAGACCTCTCCGATTTAGCAATGCTAGCCAATGTCTGGTTGAAAGGGTAACAGCCATGTTTAAATTCCAAAACAGAGAACAGTAGAAATAAAGGTTAACACGGGAGGAAAGGTTGCAGAATACAACTGGCTGTAGTATACAAAGGGCAAAATATAATAAAAGGTGCAATGTTTGCTTGTGGTATAGTAAACCGTAGCAACCAATCATGTTTGTATTATAAAAAAAGAGTATATTTACTTAAATGTTAGTCTGAAACCAGCTACATGGAGTGCCTTATTTATGTAACTTTAGGCTGGGCAAAGCTGACATCTAGTGGTAATTTTGAGTTATTCCAGCAATTTAACATTAGCTGAAAAATACTTTGAGTGAGTGGTGCTGCATCTGATGACCAGGAGACTGCCAAACACCTTGTCAAATGAAGCCACCTTTGAAGGTGCTACTTTTCCCTTCAGTAAATACAACCATTTAACGGTAACATTGAACACCATTATTCACCCTGCTGGGATGATAAAGTCACTTTTGCAACTTGTAGGAGAGGTTACTAGACATCACTTTATGTCGCAAGCATTACTAATGTTGCAACCTTGCAGGAAGATATAGGTTCATTACCTTGAGACCACTTTCAGCAGAAAGTCTAGGACCGGTCTTCTTACATAAGGTTAAATATGGAGGTAGAGTAGATCGTGCCTGGATATTAGATGTTCTCCAAAGTGAGACAATGGTCACTATGAATAGTCATTTTCCACTTTGTTTTCCAAAGTATTTTGACTAAATTGGTGGCTTAAAATGGAAATCTGCGTAGATTGACCCTGTGACACCAACTTTTGGCCTGCTTCTTCTGTCCACAAAGTTATGGCTTTTATGAGAAATATCAAGGCTACTACTATGCTCCTGAAACCATACAGTCTTTATTAAGCTCTGACTCCATTTCTTTTTCATTTCATGTTGAAGGGAGGTCGACTAGCCACTGTTCTGTGAGATACCAGAAGTCTGCAAATGTTGCCCCAACTAAAATTCTTTATCAGTTTCCTTTAGAAGTCAAGTCCATCCATTGATATTATGAGAAATGTTAATTGCACATGGGTCACAATCACACCAAAGTCTGAAAAGTGAATGAGCTGTTAAAATATCATGGAAATATCATAGGTGGAGGGTAATTTCTGTGTTGGGAGGCCAATTAAAGACATCCCAGGGCTGATTCCATGTATCATAACCTGACACATGGCAGGTTAAGCACAATTAAAAAGTTTTACATCCCAGAAGAAACAGCAGTTTAAAGAGCCAATTTCAGAAATACGAACCCCAGAATTCATAGCAGCATAAAAAGAAAATTTAATGTATAACAGCCTAAAAACACATGGAAGGATAAATACAGTGCCAACTTCATGTATAATTCCTCGATCCTGTTTTGTTATATGGATTTCATTGTTTGGAGAGGCTTAGCCTTTGCATGCCTTCATTAAAATACACAAAAGTCCCCTTACCTCATGGAAGATTAATTCTATCTGTGCTCCAATATTATGCCTTTGTGCACTTGGCGAACCAGATACATGTGTGAAGCTTGCTTTGTGGCAGAAGATACACACACTCTTATTGTAGTGCCATAGTGGTGAAAGATGAAAACACATTTTCTTGAAGTTCTGTTTTTGCCAAAATAAATCCTACCTAACTATGCAGATGACTGTTTTTTGGACATTTTTGTCCCAAGCCTTCCGTTGAGGTGCAACATTTGATCAGTTAGCTCAATGAGACAATGGGCTAGGTCAGCAATCGTGTTCCTTCCAAATCAAGCTGACGTTCGAGTTGGGATTCCAACAGTATTTAGGAGGTTAATACGCATTAAATATTTCTCTAAATGGTCTTGTCTTGCTACCTGTGTAGGACCCCAACCGAAGCAGTCTTAAATTTAGCTCAGAAGGACAAAAAAAATAAAAAACCCTGACTCCAAAAGGACATTAACACCAGGCCCTGGATCAACACTGTACTGGTAAAGTCAGTAACTTTTTCTTTTTCTTACTATCCAATGTTTCTAGCAGCATATCCTCTTTAGGAAGAAGATTCCACAAATTTTTGTGCAATCCTCTTGAAAAATATGCCAGTTAATAAGAAATTAGGCAGATCATTGTAAAGTCCCTATTATACTGTATTAACACATTTTGTTCGGTCTAATGTATGCAATGGCAACTCAACCAGCCTTTGTTTTATATCCCTAGTGGGTAACCTTCCCCCTGTTCATCACAATGGTGGAATCCGAGACAGAAAACACCCGACAAAAACAGATACCAAGCAGTCAAAACGCTCAACCCTACCTTCCATTTCTCACCAACAATCAGCTTCCGAGAATTCTTAGTAGTACAGATTGTTGTACTACCAATAATTATCAAAGTAGCAAAATATAAATGAATCTGTGAAGACCAGTTGTTCCGATGCATATTTCATGATCAGATAAAATTAGGAATGTATACTAATGTTGAACAAAATTGTTTAAGGCTTGTGGAATGATATAGTTGTAGCAGACTAAAGATAGAGGTGCTGCCTCCAGAAACAACAGTAATGTTAGAACATTTACCTCATTTAAAGTCAACCACGCGAGTTGGTCAAATTTAACACCTGAAATCAGTATATTATCAGCAATATTTGCATTTCATTTTATTGGTTTAGACATCAATGGTTTCAAATATTGTCACACGTACAACAGAAATCAGGAGACTGAAAAGCAACAGTGAAGCTACTGTCCAAGGCAGGTCTTCTGAAGGAGGAGACAAATGCAAAGTTGGCAGCGGTTATTTTTTTCAAGTACAAAACATCGATTTGCAAAACAATTATTCAAAACAGTCACAGAGAAAGACAAAAGTAGATATTAAAAGGAAAAAAAAGTTTAAAGATGAACAATAAAAATGATTTATACATTTCTTGGGATTGGCTGAATGATAAACCAGAGAATGGTCACTACTGTTGAACAATGCGGATTTAATACATATGCCACTACCCTAATAGGCAACAGCCTCAGACACTCTCTCCCTCAACAAACAAATAAGGGCTAAAGGTGGCCATACACAGGCAGATAAAGCTGCTGATATCTGTCCTTTAGACCAATTCGGCAATTTATCTGCCCATGTGTGGGGGCTTCCGGCGGGTCTTCCCAATCGATATCTGGCCACGATATTGATCGGGAAGCTTTCATTTTTACGCCAACCAACCAGTCGGAGCCCATTGCTCCTAGTTGTAATCTGATCATTCGGATGTTCGGATTACCCCGATATAGCCCTGCCGTTGGTGGGCGTATCTGTGAAAGATCCGCTCGTTTGTCGATGTCGTCAGACGAGTGGATCTCTTTCATGTATGGCCATCTTAAGGCATCTTTTTCCTCTGTGACTGGTAAAGAAAAACAGAAAATTTAACTCTTCGTCCATACAAAACAACCAATATCTGATGAAATCTTTTTGTGAAAAATTTGTCTTCACTTCAGCCCAGCAAAACTTGCATTCAAAAACAGGCTAGTAGAGTAGATTTGCAAAAGACTTAAAGTTATTTGTTTGACAAATAAAATAATTGACAATTATGATCAAGCAGCCACGTCTCCTTTTCTCTCACAACGCAGCAGTTCTAGCATGCTCTATGGCTGCAATTCAATCGATAGTCCTTCTGCTGTGCTCCAAGAATTTATCTCAAACCATCTACTTACATTATTGCAGGTCCCTGAGCCTTGAATGGGATTAAGAAAAATTAGGAAAGCACACAAAATAGCGTCATGCCAATATTCACATACGAAATTTTATGAAGCAATGTATATAGAACATTTGTCAGCACTAGACACCGATACATAAACCGGAAATTTTCAATTAGGAACATTTTAGGAATATGATACACGCACCGGTATGGGATCAGTTATTCAAAAAACCCATTATCCAGAAAGCTCCAAATTACGATAGGCCGCCTCCCATAGACTCCACTTTATATAAAAAAAAATTTAAAAACGATTTCCTTTTTCTCTGCAATAATAAAACATTACCTTGTACTGGATCCAAACTAAGATATAATTAATAATCCTTATTGAAAGCAAAACCAGCCTATTGGGTTTATTTAATGTTTACATGATTTTTTAGTAGACAAGGTATGAAGATCCAAATTACAAAAAGATCCGTTACCCGAAAAACCACAGGTGCCGAGCATTCTGGATAACAGGTCCCATACCTGTATATGATGGAATATATTTAAAATGAATATCTTTTAAAATAGGAAGACCGTACAAGAGTAAAATGTTACATTTTTTATAGCAGAAACAACCTTAAAACTCTTCTGTTCATTATCTAAATATTATTCAATGGATACCCTTTAAGAAATGCATTGTGCTGCAAAATATGGAAGTTCTTTAACCTAAAGCTGTAGACTGGACATTGCCGATGGGGGGGTGGAACCTGAGATGGAGTCAGCTAAACAAAATCAAAATGTAAATAAATCCTGCAAATGGATGGCACGACTCAGGAAAAGTGTTATAAATAGAATATTTAAACATCTGTACAGTTGTCTCCTATGCTCATAACATGGCACCTATACATACAAAGCGGAACGAGGCCAATAAAGAGAGAGGACCCTCTGCCTAATGCACAACACCACTCCAGACTGAAAGAAAGAGAATTTAGCGTTGCAACATACAAGGAGATATTAAGGCGATAATTAACAGATAATTAACACTTCAGATACACTACACAAAGTTTAAGACAGTCAAAAGGCTAGTGGAAACCAAGGCAACCCCCCAAGACACTGATAATATTCTAAGACGAGACATGAAACGGATAGTTTAATAGGACACCATGAAACCATTCACCTCTATAATGGATGGATACATAGAAACAGCCATCAGAAAAATGAATTCGGGAAAAGTTAAGACATGGTTTTCTTAATAGCACTTAATATTTTATCCTTAAGAGCATTAGAAGTAACATACAAACACCCAGGACGCAGACAATAGCGAGGCATGAACCCATGTTTTTCTACTGGCAGGAACGTGTGAGTTTAATAATAAGTATAGTTGGTTTGCCCCCCGTACAAATAAATCAGAAACAATCAAAACACTATAGATTCTAAAACAGGTGTCAATAAGTCTCAAATGGACCCCACCCCCTACCCATGCCATTGTACAGAGGAATGGTCCCAAAAAGTTACGTTTTCAGACAAAATATTAACCTAATATTCAGATATAAAAACAATTTACAAAAATATGTGCAGTGCAACCGTATCTATGTACAGAACATGTTGATAACTTGGCCATAGCAAACAGTGTGGTGTTGGGGAGGGCAGGATATCATAGGTTCGAATAAATTTGCAGAGAGTTGGGGGGAAAAATACTTTAAGCCTCAAAAACAAAAACTCCCCATAATGGTATAAACTATTTTGGGAACACTTGCAGCACTTGATTTAGAAAAATAGATTTATTTAGTGAAATAACAAGTAGTAATTTCACCAAGAAAAACCCCCCACAAAAACAAAACCCGGTCTATCGCTTCCCTCTCTTGTTTCCAGTTGGAGGCTTCTTAAGCTGAAGCAGCTGTCCTGCTGTCCCAAAACCTGTAGATGAAGGGTTGGATACTCCAAAGGTTAAGCCAGCTGAAGCATTGATGCCAGGATTGCTGAAGTTAAATCCAGATGTAGATGTACTGCCAAACCCTTCGGGGGAATAAAATAAAAGTTGAAACCATTAATTGAAGTGAGCAAAAGCTTTAGAGTAAATAACTATTCCATAGCCAGGCTCTTACATATCCTTAATACTTGACTTTGCATTAAAAGTAGAACATTAAAGGCTAAAAGAAGCAGACATTTTCCAGAAAAACTATATTTTAATCTAACACAAAGAATAATGCTTATTGCTTATATTAATATAAACCAATCTGTTTATTTTTCCATTGTTAACTGGAAAGGATAAAAAAAACTATATATATAGATATATATATATATATATATATATATATATATATATATATATATCCCTTCTTCAAAGGAGGTGGTTTCAAATGTAAAGCAAACAGCTGCACTGTTAAACAAACACAAAAAAGGCAGATTTTTTTTTTTTTACACAAGCGTTATAATCTGGTATTGTGTGGATACTTTAAAGGGATACTGTCATGGGAAAAAACATTTTTTCAAAATGCATCAGTTAATAGTGCTGCTCCAGCAGAATTCTGCACTGAAATTCATTTCTCAAAAGAGCAAACAGATTTTTTTTATATTCAATTTTGAAATCTGACATGGGGCTAGACATATTGTCAATTTCCCAGCTGCCCCAAGTCATGTGACTTGTGCTCAGATAAACTTCAATCACTCTTTACTGCTGTACTGCAAGCTGGAGTGATATCACCCCCCTCCCTTTTCCCCCCAGCAGCCAAACAAAAGAACAATGGAAAGGTAACCAGATAGCAGCTCCCTAACACAAGATAACAGCTGCCTGGTAGATCTAAGAACAACACTCAATAGTAAAAACCCATGTCCCACTGAGACACATTCAGTTACATTGAGAAGGAAAAACAGCAGCCTGCCAGAAAGCATTTTTCTCCTAAAGTGCAGGCACAAGTCACATGACCAGGGGCAGCTGGGAAATTGACAAAATGTCTAGCCCCATGTTAGATTTTAAAATTGAATATAAAAAAAAAATTTGTTTGCTCTTTTGAGAAATGAATTTCAGTGCAGAATTCTGCTGGAGTAGCACTATTAACTGATGTGTTTTGAAAAAAACATGTTTTCTGATGACAGGATCCCTTTAAATAAAACCTATGTTGATATTCATAGTTTATTTTATATAACTCGTTTGCCATCTCCATTGACCAAGGTAATTTGGCCGACGCCAAAAACAATGTTGTTCCGAACACGGATGTTGTAGATTTATGTGGGCAGATGCAAGTCGTAGCAGTAGTTTTAGCTAGAGAACTTATAAAGACTCTATGTTGAATATCAAGCAGCCAAAATCTGCCCTCCGCCAATGGTGGCGGTTACATACAGGAAGGTCATTTTGTAGACAGCTAGGTCCATAAGCAGGAGTCTCAGCTTGAAGATTGATTAGTAAGTATTGTATAAGGCTAATGGTTTCCCTAGGTACTAGAGAAGGGTGCCCAAACTTTTCATCATGGGTTCTCAAACTGTGAGGCTGCCCACCTAGGACAGCTTAAAGTAATAGAGAAGTGGACCCAGTCTGAAGGAGATTTGGGTTGCATACGGATATCCTTAATGCTTTTGAAGTGGGGGCTATTTTGTCAATTTTAGCAAATGTAAACTCAAGGCCCAACTTCATTTTGGAGCATGATTGTGAATTCATAGGAGCGATCAAAATTGTCATAACCCTAGAAGCATATTGTGACAAAAACACCTACAAACCTAAATATGGAAATTAAGATGTGCCTAACTATATCACCTATAAAGATATGAGGCACTTTTTTTTATGGTCTCTTTTCCATACAAACCTGCACTTAGGCTTCCTGATGGTTTATTTGCCGTTCCAAAGCCAAATGAGGATGAGCCAGAGGTGTTACCACCAAAAGCAGAGCTACTTCCAAATCCTATTGGAACAGTATTAAATAAAAGACATTTAATACAACCAGTTACTTTTTTATTCTCAAACATAAAAATACATCTTCAGGTCAGCCTTAATGGTCTGCACATAAATGAAAAGACTATAAAAAAATGGGAACGCTCATGACCAAATTATTCCCTGCCTTTAATTATAGGATACAAATTCCTGTATTAAATATATAGGTACCCCAAGAAGCATAGTAACAAGAAACAAAACAACACAAATGACTGTTTTATGGAAAATATTGAAGCCAATATGTTAATGGACATTGTGCCAGATGATGGAACATCATAATTTTACAAGGAAGGAATGTCCCATAACCCACAGCTTAGCTAAGTGTCCAAGTGAGTTGTTATCTGATGAAGCTTACAAGCTACACTGAAACAAAGCCCACATTATATCAGCATGGCCTCCTATGTCTGCCCTTTAAACTCTCACAGCACATTGCCTAGTACAGCTTATGACAGCCATAAAAAATATTTTGGGGTTATCCTGGAAACAAGTCCGTGTCACTTGAGAAAAGTTGGCTACAGCCATAGGAGACACTTCCAAGCATCTGGGCCTTGCTGGGTATTTGCCTACATCCTCCCACAAACTGTCAAAACAAATATGAAAAATAAAAACTATATGCCACTGAATTGACAAAAAAATAAATAAAAAAAGACTAGCACAGCAGGGTTGATGGATATTTTAACTGTGCAGCTCGAGATGGTGCCCACCAGCCTCACTGCACTACATGGCTACATATCAGCCTCACCTCACTACTTGGATACTCAGCTACATAGGAAATGGGACAATATTGGGGATCAACAGTAGTGCAGTAGTGTTTTGGGAGGAAAGCATCTGGAAAGGACTTAAGGTTTAACAAGGCTTTTGTTCCCCTTCAAAAGCCTAAAATAATACAGACTGGTCACTGTTAATAAAAATGCCAGGGCAGCTTTAAAATATTTAGTCTTATAGGAGGAACATGTACAAAAACTTTGGGAAGATCGTGACCCTTTCTAGGTTAACCATATACAAGACACCGTTTTTTTGTGGCACAAATAGAGAAAGTGTTGCTAATGGAACCAAAGAGGTCTAGGCAGAGTAAGAAATTCAAGTAACTGGGTAGCTTATACATCGGAGGCACTGATAAGAAAATGTGATGATGTTTGCCGACTAAGGGGATCTTGGATATAGGCTGCTATGGTGCATTGAAAACAGGTGTATATCATGAACTCAAATGATTAGAAGTAGGGATGCACTGAATCCAGGATTCAGCCATTTTCGTCAAGATTCGGCCGAATCCAAGTGCCTGGCCGAACCAAATCCGAAAAAGCACATGATTTTCGTCACGCACCATGCGCTGCGTGTGCGATTCTTTCTCCCTTTCCCCCCTACATTACATATGCAAATTAGGGTTCAGATTCAGCCAAATGATTCAGTGCATCCTTAAGGTGGCCATAGATGTACAGATCTGTTTGTTTGTCAATGTCGCCAAACGAGTGGATCTCTCCTGATATGCCGACATTGAAGTGGGCGATATCGGGCTGATCTGATCTTGGGCCCTAAGGTCCAACGATCGGATCATAATGGATCCTATATGGGCAGTCAGATCGGGGGACCGCATACATGCATAAATGCGGCCGCGATCCAATGGGATTTTTTAAACCTGCCTGAGATCTGACTTTTGGACAAATGTGGATCGGGGAAGCTCGTCGGATGGCCACACACATTGGCCAATAAGCTGCCGACTCGGTCGGCAGGTTTTATCGGCCGTGTATGGGGGCCTTAAGTTAGAAGTAAAAAGTGAATGCTATGCAAATAAATGAATTTGAGTTGGGCATCAAATCTCAATGTCTTAAGGTGGCCACACATAGACAGACAAAAGACAGTCCCTCTAAAACAGTGATCCCCAACAAGTGGCTAGTGAGCAACATGTTGATGCTTCTTCCAAGGGCCTCAAATCAGGTGCTAATTTTTTAATTTAAAGTTTAAAGTTTTTAAGGAACAAAACCCAGGTGCACCACCAAACAGAGCCTTCTGCAGGCTGCCAGTCCACATGGTGCTACCAAATAGCCAAGCAATGCCCTTATTTCACACTCCCTATGAGGTTTTTTCATGCTTGTGTTGCTCCCAAACATTTGAATGTAGCTCACTGATATGGGAGGGGGGCTTTTAAAAAAACCAGGCATATATCTATTGCGCAGATTAGAAATTCCCAAACAGCCAAGGACCCAAACAGCACCTTGATGAGGTCCTCACCTGAGAGCTCAGCATAGGCCTATATAAGGGTTTATATAAAAAACAAATAACTATTTCAAATTCACGAAGGCTTGGCTTCTAAAGGAATGAGTTGGTTGAATCTGGATACCATTTAGGTGCACATCATATTCGGCACTGAATGCTGATTAAGTGTTGCTACATCTACCAAAACAAGGTTGTGAATTTTTCAGACTATTATTAATAGTGATTGCTTTGAAAGCTTATTCAGAGGTCATCTAAAATTGCAATCAGTTATAAACTAAACATAATTTACATAATGCCACAAGTAGTGAAGCAGACTTTAAACAACTGTAGTGCCATCATTTAAAATTGCAGATAAATTTATATAAATGAAAAACAAAGGCTAAAAGTACCTCCGAGGCCTGAAGAGCCCAAGCCACTTGGTTGTAAGCCAGCGTTCATAGCTGAACCGAATGGTGTTCCAAAACTAACTCCGAGTGAAGGCCGAGGCCCTAATATGAAATTTGAAATTAAAAACACAAAAAGAAAGAAAAACACAAAAAACAAAAAAAACTTCCTTACTCTTTACAAAAATAAAAACAACCATTGCATGTTGACAAAATCATACCTCATTTGAAACTAGTCAAATTTAGGAATCTGGTGAAAAGCAAGAAACGGCTACAAACTGGAGAATGAGTAGATAAGTAGATAAAACAACAAGACGTTCTCTTTTCAAAGTGTCATTTATTGTTCAAAATTTAGCAAGTCAATCAAATTGTAACATGACAATTGAAAGGTGTTGACAGAAAACGATTGCTTAGAATCGGAGGTTGACCTGCATATTACATGATTCGAAAAGGAAAAAAAAAAGGGAAAAAGACAGAGCCCCCTTACCACGTTCCGTGCTAAGAAAGCCGCAAACATCTTTAGGCTCCCTGCTGCATGGAAGTGGTAAAAGAAAATATATGTCTTAAATGCAGTTTGTTGCTAATAGGACAAGTTTCCCTGGCCATTGCATCATTATATCAGGGAGAGGTGCGACACAAGCCCTTTATGTCTGTCTGGCAGCCAAACAACCAGCTCATACAAAGTGAACAATATGAATAGTGTTGTTACGGTATTTCAAATCTCAGCAAACTCAAAATGTATTACTAAGGCGAAATGCATGCTGGGTACTGGCTTCCAAACAACACCAAGGTTCTATCTTGAAGACAACGCTGCTTGATAACCTTTTCCGAGACTGTCCTGTCCCAGTGCCACTGGCACACTTACTGCATGAAAATTCTACATTGAGAATCTGACCTACTAAAAGATTTCTAGGAGATGGGGGCATTAAACAGATGCAGAGCAATCTGCCTGCACTTCTGGTGTTGGATTACAGGGTTAGGATGTATTCAACATTCAGTTTGGAATAAGGCCAAATACCACCATTTATTTTTGGAAGTATATAGATTCAACCAATTTTTTTAAGATGGCCATACATGGGCCATCTTAAAGGAGAATTCAACCCTTTAGGAAATAAACCCGCACCCCCACTCCACGTAGACCCCCCTCCCTCCAGCCTAACTGTCTTCCTGGGGAAATGCCCCATAATTTATACTTACCCCTCGGCGCAGTTTCTGGCATCCGAGTTCCACGCAGCCATCTTCCGGGTCTTCATCTTCTTTCAACGATTCTGTAATTTTCGTGAGTTATCGCAAACCGGCAAATTGCTCCAACTGCACATGCGCCGACATGCTGATCTCCCACTCAGCTTGCCGAAGACCCAGAAGATGGCTGCGTGGAACTCGGATTCCAGAAACTGCGCTGAGGGGTTAAGTATAAAGTATGGGGCATTTCCATGGGGGGGCAGTTAGGCTGGGGGGAGGAGGGAGGGAGGTCTACGTGGGATGGGGGGTACGGATTTATTTCTTAAAGGGTTGAATTCTCCTTTAATAACTTAAACAGTCGATGCCTCTAGACCGAGTTAGCAGCTCATTGCCCCGTGTGGGCCTATCTAACAGATATCTGACCAAAAATCAGCCAGATTTCAATCAGGCAAGTTAGAAAACCCCATCGGGTGAGGAGAGCTTTGGCTTGTTGACGCAGTCCTTGTTAAATGGGTCTCTGTAGGCCCTACTGTATGATCCAATAACCATATCTGCCTGGTTTGCCCAGCACATGGAAGTCCAAGTCGGGCTCAGATATGCTCATTTGGTGACCTCACCAAACGATTGGATCTGCCAGTGTATGCCACCTTTAGTGTGTAACCGAACCAAATGTTGAACCTTTAAACCCCTGCTTCTTAACTTTGGGTCCATTGATGTTTCTACACTACAACTTCCAGAATTCATCAAAATATCCTCAACAGGTAAATGCAAGAGTTGTGGTCCACTAAAACCCATGATTAAGAAACAGGTTCTTAAAGTCACTGGAAGTTAGCATTTTCCCCCCTCCAATTTCATTTGGCTAAAATTGTAGAGGACTTGGTTCAGGAGAATCGTTATGTATGTGGCATCCCTAATACAGGGCATAATGGCACTTGCATCTCTGCGATGACTAATGAGAGGTAGGTAGTAGTCCCGGTGGTGAGCAATGACATGGAAGTCACATCATCCCCTTTAAAACACCACCACAATCGCATATGCCTGAGTCTTATATGGGGTTAATGTGTACCCTTTGTTACTTTTACACCCCTTTATTTTCATCTGACAGCAGCAGTTCATACTTTTTTCCTTTACAATTTAAGTAGTTATAGCTAAACTGGCTATGCCAAGATCTGCTCATATCGGAGAAATCAACAGTAAATGTGGCATACTGTCATTCTAAGAGATGTCTCAAGAAAAAATTCAAGTGTCAAAAGTTGGATTTATTACAATTCCATTAGCAACAAGAGTGTGTTCTCTAGGTTCTTTCAAGCACAAACCTATGTAAAGCTTTACATGCGCTATTATTCCCCTAAAAAAAGAACCACTCTTTTGATAAACAGGATCAACGACTTGTCAAAGATAAACAACTGCCATACGTTGCTCTCCAGAATCAATGGCTACCATAAAATAAAGTCATAGTAGAAAATTGTCTTTCATTTCAATAATTCCAGTTTTCCAAGACAATAAAATACAATTAAAAGGCAAGTAAAAAAAATGCACTTTTTAAAATGCCACATTCGCCAGTGGAGGGTTGGCAGCTGCTAGATGCAGAGTAGCATAGTTATCAAAGGGTGAAAATGGTAGGCATGCACCGAATCCACTATTTTGGATTCGGCCAAACCCCTGAATCTTTTGCAAAAGATTCGGCCGAACACCAAACCGAATACTAATTTTCATACGCAAATTAGGGGTGGGAAGGGGAACATTTTTACTTCCTTGTTTTGTGACAAAAAGTCACACAATTTCCCTCCCCGCCCCTAATTTGCACATGCAAATTAAGATTGGATTCAGCCTGGCATAAGGATTTGGGGAATCCGAATCCTGTTGAAGAAGGCCGAATCCCGGATTCGCTGCATCCCTAGAAAATAGAGTTCAACAAAGGTTAATTTCACAGCTCCGTTTTAGGGGCTAATTTATAAAAAGTTTAAACACTTAGAGACCTTTGTTTTGACTCTTAATAAATATACCCTAAGGGGGTTATTTATCAAAATCTGATTTTTTTCTGATTTTTTAAGTAAAAAAAATCCAACCAAACTAAAATCCACGATTTGACTTTATTTATCAATGAAAAAACCCGATATTGTTTCAGAAAAAAACCTCAAAAAATTCAATATAAAAGCCTGAAATTTGAAATGGGAACTTTGCCATTCAAATCTAGAGGACCCTGAAAGCTTGGAAATGGAATATTTGTGGATTCAGACTTTTAGCAGCCTCGAGGTATAGTAAATCCGAAATTAGAGTTTTTATTTTCCATTAAAAATTTGGATTTTATAGTAAAGATACTATAGAGTTTTTGGCATTCAGACTTTAATAAATAACCTCCTTAAACATCTTATAAAAGTGAAGAGATGTGTGAAATGCCCCTCTGGTCAACTGTGGTGAACTCTATTATCACTTCTTAACATATACATATCATTAAATACTTTCATTGGAGAAAGTAAATGATTGCACATTGTGTTACTTGCCCTTCAAGGTAAAACAATCTTTACGATTGCTTACTTGAATACAATTCAAGGTTTCTTAATTGGCACTTATTACAAATTTTACTCAGTGCTAGAGAATATATACACTATTGCATCTATGACAGTACAGCTGGGTGGTACAGGAAAACTAGGCCATTATCATAAACATGTAATGAATGAGCATTCTTCTCATTACAGCAAATAAAATGAATTTTAATTTAAAAAAAAAGTTTTACAAGTTTTACTTGGATATTTCCACGTCATATTATAGTACTTTACTAAGTACCTAATAGAATCCACAACATATTTGAGTTTAATAATAAAGATCTAGCTCAGCTAATTACATCTAAATTCAACTAAATGGCCTATTAACATAGGAAAAACGTGGCATGAGGTGGTGTGGACAAATTTAATATGTACAGTGTATTTTTCTGGGCTGGACAATTCCACAAGCCTTTAAGTATCCATAGTGTAGGAAAAACCCAGCCAAAAACATGCACAGATACTAGCAAGACATTTGTTGGCACATTCCATTAAAAAGTTATAGCAGCTTTACGTCAGACAACCCAACTGCAATTCATTCAAAGAGCAATTTTTGTTTTAAAGCAAAAATACACCTTCTAAAATGCTCCCCTACCATCTGAGGACAGTCAATAGTTCACATTAGAGTAGATCTAAAAGGGGTTGTTCACCTTTACATTAACTTTTAGTATGATGTAGAGCACGGGCCCCCAACTGTTTTTACCCATGAGCCACATTCAAATGTAAAAAGATTTGGGTACCAACACAAACATGAAAAAGTCCCATTGGGTGCCAAATAAGGGTTGTGATTGGCTATTTGGTAGCCCCTATGTGGACTGGCAGCCTACAGGAGGCTCTACTTTGCGCTATATAGTTTTTAGTCAATTAAAACTTGCCTTCAAGCTTGGGATTCAAAAAGCACCTGCTTTGAGGACCTGAGAGCAACATCTAAGGGGTTGGAGAGCAACATGTTGCTCACGAGCTACTGGTTGGGGATCACTGATGTAGAGAATGATATTCTCAGACAATTTGCAATTGGTTTTCATTTTTTATGGTTTTTGAGTTATTTAGCTTTTTATTCAGCAGCTCTCCAGTTTGTAATTCAGCTATTTGGCTGCTGTGATCCAAATAATCCTAGCAACATTGCATTGATTTGATATGAGACTGGAATATGAATAGGAGGGAACTTGAATAGAAAGATGAGTAATAAAAAGTATCAGTAACAATATATTTGTAGCATTTAAGAGCATTTGTTGTTTAAATGGGGTCCGTGAGCCTCATCTGAAAGCTGGAGAGAGAGTCAGAAGAAGGCAATTAATTCAAAAACAATAAAAAATAAATAATGAAGATCAATTGAAAAGTGATTTAGAGTTGGCCATTCTATAACATACTAAAAGTTAATTTGAAGGGGAGTACTTCTTATTACTCATCTTTCTATTCAGGCCTCTCCTATTCATATTCCAGTCTCTTATTCAAATCATTGCATGGTTGCTAGGGTAATTTGGACTCTAGCAACCAGATTCCTGACACTGCAAACTGGAGAGCTGCTGAATAAAAAGATAAATAATGCTAAAACCACAACTAATAAAAAATTAAAACTAATTTCAAATTGTCTCAGAATATCACTTTCTACATCATACTAAAAGTTAACTGAAAGGTGAACAACAGACTACATAATATTATTACTTGGGAAACAAATGGACTCTGCATATTATTATTAAAAATAAAATGATAAAGGGAACTATGTTCTGCAATCAACATAAACTGCCTATCAGTCTACTAAACACACACAAAGCATAGGGGAATGTACATTTTAGATGCATATAAATCAACATGTTGCTCACCAACCCCTTGAATGTTGCTTCCAGTGGCCTAAAAGCAGGTGATTACTCATGAATTCCTGGTTTGGAGCTCCTGTAGGCCGTCAGTCCACATCGGGGCTACCAATTGGCCAATTACTACACTTATTTTGCAACACACCAGAACCTTTTTCACAGTTGTGTTGCTCCGCAACTCTTTTTACGTCTTCATATGGCTCTCACGTAAAAAAAAAAAGTTGGCGACCCCTGCCTTAAAGGAGAAGGAAACCCTGTAGAAAAAACCCTGTCCTCTCCAACCCACGTAGACACCCTTCCCTCCTCCCCCCAGACTAACTACCCCCCCACCCGGGGGAAATGCCCCATACTTTATACTTACCCCTCGATGCAGATTCTGGCAGCGGACTTCACGGCATCCATCTTTTCCGGGTCCTCGGTAAACTGACTGGGAAATCGACAATCTCCGGCAATTTCTGCACATGCACAGTAGTCGAAAATCGGCAAATTGCTCCAACTGTGCATGCGCCGACATACCGATCTCCCAGTTAGCCTACCAAGGACCCGGAAGATGGATACCGTGAAGTCTGCTGCCAGAATCTGCGTCGAGGAGTAAGTATAAAGTATGGGGCATTTCCCCCAGGGGGATCTATGTGGGGTGGGGGGTACAGGGATTTTTCCTACAGGGTTTCCATCTCCTTTAAGTCTTCTAGAAAATCATGAACACATTAAATAAACCCAATAGGCTGTTTTTTCTTCCAGTAAGGGCTGATTATAAATATCTTAGTTTGGATCAAGTGCAAGCTACTGTTTTATTATTACAGAGAAAAAGGAAATCATTTTAAAAATTTGGGATGTTTTGGATAAAATTGGGTCTGTGGGAGACGGCCTTTACATAATTCGGAGGTTTCTGTATAACAGGTTTCCAGATAAAGGATCCTATACCTGTACAAGTCAGGCAGGATTTCCTTGAAAATGTTGAAACATGCAACATATAAATTCATTACTGAAGGAGTAGCTGCAGACTTACATACTTGATAGTTGTATGAAGGTTGAACACTTTGTCTAATGGGTATCCAAAGTAACACAACAACTCAAATATAAATTGATCCTCTGTAAGAGAGGCATTTAGTAGCTACAGAAAACCAATAACTGATAAGTGCTGTATTCAGTGTAAGGTGCCTGACAATGACACATGGTGCTATTTGTTGCTAAAACACCAGAAGATACCCTGCCATAGACAATACTGAAAAATGTCTCCCCTAAAACACTCAAAATGGGTAAACGCTCCAAATACATCATTTTAAGTGTTTTAGCGGGGGAAAATCCTCAGTGTTGTCTATGGCAGAGTATTTAGTAGCCGCAACATGGTAAACGATCTTCTTGTGCATGAATCTAACAGACATACTGGAGCTCATTTATAAACACTGGGCAAATTTGCCCATGGGCAGTTACCCATAGCAACCAATCAGTGATTAGCTTTTTAAAGTCAGCTGCAAGTAAAACAATGAATGCAGCAATATCATTGGTTGCCATGGGTTACTGCCCATGTGCAAATTTGCCCCACTGTATTAAATAAGCTTAAAACCGGGTCTAATTATCAAGCCAGTTTCAGGGGAATGGGAATACATGCTTGACCAGCAACAGAAACGCTCCCTTGCTTTCTAAAGGCATGTTCTCTATATACAGCTCACAACATGACTCTGGATGCTACAAGTGCTTTAAAAATGGCTTATATAATTAAAAGAAAATCCACCAAAAATATATACACCGCTGCAGGCAGATATTCCTATAGGTTCCAACTAAAAATAAACAATATAAATAGTATATAAGGATAAAACATACTTAAGGGGGATAGATGTAAATAAAATTGTGTACTATGTTTTAAATAATTTCCAAAATACAATTTAAAAAAACCCAAAACACAACCAAAGCGTAGGCTATCATAAAAAGGTTGTGCTGTGAGTTAAAGCCCCATATCCCTTTGCTCGTGCAGCGTCAGTCTCATGTATATCTACTTTACAGATTATTTAATGTGGTGGTTCACCTTTAAAACAACTTTTAGTATGTTATAGAATGGCTAATTCTAAATAACGTTTCCCCATGGGTCTTCATTATTTATTGTTATAGTTTTTAAATTATTTGCTTTCTTCTTTTGACTCCTTCCAACTTTCAAATGGGGGTCACCAACCCCATCTAAAAAACAAACGGTCTGTAAGACTACAAACGTATTTTTATGGCTACTTATTATTACTCATCTTTCTATTCAGGCCTCTAATATTCATATTCCAGTCTCTTATATAAATCAATGCATGGTTGCTAGGGTAATTTGGACTCTAGCAACCAGATTCCGGACACTGCAAACAGGAGAGCTGCTGAATAAAAAGATAAATAATGCTAAAACCACAACTAATAAAAATGAAAACTAATTGCAAATAGTCTCAGAATATCACTCTCTACATCATACTAAAAGTTAACTGAAAGGTGAACAACAGACTACATAATATTATTACTTGGGAAACAAATGGACTCAGAATCACTGCATATTATTATTTAAAATAAAATGATAAAGGAAACTATGTTCTGTAATCAACATAAACTGCCTATCAGTCTACGAAACACACATAAAGCATAGGGGAATGCACATTTTAGATGCATATAAAGCAAAAGCCCCTTTCTGAGCTTTCTGGTGAGCAAATTACCCCTATGCACATCCTCTATAATGAATGTTTTAATGAAAAAAAGAATTTGGGTGCCATGTTTTATTTGCAAAGAACTTTCATTATTTTTATGTGAAGGTGACAGGTCCCCTTTAATTGGGATCAAGTACAAGCTACTGTTTTATTATTACAGAAAGGAAATCATTTTTGGAAACTTGAATTATTTGATTAAAATGGAGTCTATGGGAGACGGCCTTCCGGTAATTAGAAGCTTTCTGGATAACAGATCCCATACCTGTACAAAACAAAAGTCCCCCCCCAAAAAATGCGTGAACGTTTCGGGACTTATGGCGAGAGACTACTAACTGGAGGAAGCCTCCTGTCAGCTGTAAGACCAGCCAAAGAGCTCTCCTACTTGTCCTAACTACCCATACAAGGCACCGTAAACATTATGAAACAGAAAATATATGTAATTTCAAAGGACCTCAAGATGGTCAAGTTTTTAATCTAAATGTCAGTGCTAATTAAGCATTTTTGTTTCCCCATCCCTTTATAGAAAGTTCACATTTGCTGGGTTATGTCTACTTAGGGGCAGAATGTGAGTTTAGATTTTAATAAATAAAAACTCACCCATGTTCTATTCATTCCATGGCAGTGTATTTATCAAATGGTGAGTTCTAACTTACTTAAATCTGCCCCAGTGTGTCTCAGATAAAGTTACACAATAAAAAAAACTAGGTTCCTGCAATATGTTTTCAAGTTGTGCATCATTTAATAAATGATATTTATTCACATTATTATTCCTTTTTATTATCACAAAAAGGCTTTTTTTTATTTCTTTTATTTCTGCCAGGAAAAGGAACTGAGCAAAAATTTTAATATGGCTAAAAGAGAAGTGAACCCTATTAAAATGATTTTCCCTTTTAAGAAAAAAATAACACTTAATTCCCTCTTTCAGGTGTTCACATTGATCCTTTCTAACCCAGTTGTAGCCATTAGTTATTACTCTATTCACTAATTCTCCTGTACACTAATTCAGTGTAAGTTAGGTAGTATAATACTATGCATAAGAATAGCTTGGGTGAGGCCAAGCAGATGGATAAGATGTCTGGCATGATCATGGGCTCAGCCGGAACCAAAGGAACCACTTATAGTACAAAGCAATTATAGGAAAGGCACACAAATGCTCCTCCGTTTGCTCATAGTCTGTTCTGATGCAGAATACATATGAATAGCAGAAGCATTCCCTTCTATTAGGCGGATCTCTCCCCGATGTGCCCACATTGAGGTGGGCGATATCGGGCTGATACGATCATGGGCCCTAGGGTCCAAAGATCGGGTCAGAATGGAGGCAATACGGGCGGTCAGATCGCGGGACAACATCAACTAACAGATGCGGCTGCGATCAGACGGGATTTTTTTTACCCTGGCCGATCGGCATCTGGCAGACTTTCGGCCAGATATCGATTGGGGACGCCCGTGTCATGGCGCCACCAATGGGCCTATAAGCTGCCATCTGTTGGCATCTTTTATCAGCCCGTCTATGGAGGTCTTTACCCTCCTACAAAGGGATGCCTTGCCAACAGGGCTGACAACCCAATGGTAAAATGATAAGTTGCACTAGTAGTTTAAATAAAACTTAATCCGTGCACAATGGGCCAAAATATACATAAGTGCCAATCAGATCAGGCGGGTTTAAATCCTGCAGATGTGGCCCTTGATCCAACTGGCCGTATTATTATTCTTCCAGCTCTTCGGTAATCTTCGGGTCTTCCTCCGGTGCCTCAGCAATTTCCGTGATTTTCTTTGCATGTGCCGATATGCCGCTCTATTCCCGAAGATTACCGAAAGAGACGAAGATGGCGCCCATGAACTTGGATGCCCTGAATCTGCACCGAGGGTTAAGAGTTAGGGGCGTTTACCAAAGATGCCACCTAGGCTAGGGGGTCTATGTAGGGTAGGGGTTTTTATTAGCAAGGGTTTGTTTCTCCTTTAAAGGAGAAGGAAAGGCTAAAATGAAGTAAGCTTTATCAGAAAGGTCTAAATACACCAGTAAACACTCAAAAGTAATGCTGCTCTGAGTCACTAGAAACACAGCATTTCTTTCCTTTTTTATATACATGGCCTTCTGTATCACACAGTATAAACCTCCAGGGCTAGAGCATGCTCAGTTTGCTCCTCTCTCTGCAGCTGATATCCTAAACAAACAGAGAGAGCTTCTAGAGCTGTTTACTCAGGTATGGTAAAGCATTGTACAAAATAAATATAGTGTTATAGCTTGCACTATTGTGGCTAATCTATTGGCAATAAACTGCTTTGGTAGCTTTCCTTCTCCTTTAATCTATATTACCCCTACCTAACTTCTCTGAAACGTATTCCCAAGGAGAATCCCTTTAGCCCTGTGCCAGTATAAATACATTGGATAAACGGCATAGTAACTATTACAGCCTCCATAATTTTCACAAGGAAAAGTAAACGGCAAATTTATCCCCCCCCCCCAAAAAAAAGCCACTGCTGGTTAAAAAAGCCATATTACACAGAAATGGTAATTTTTTTTTCTGTAGTGCCAGTTTGAAAAATGATTTTAGAATCCACACAATAAATAATGTAATTAGCTGGCTTCCACAAAACTAAAAAAAATGATATATGTAAAACAGCCATGATAAAAATAAGGTAAACATTGGTCTCTCGGTTTAAGATGCATCATGTAAACAAACCTTTTTTGCACTAACCTATGGCATCACAGAAAATATGCAGTATCATTTCGAAATTCAGAAACCCAATAGGTTTATCACACACGCATCAAGTATACAGAATTATGTACTAACAACACTAATGTCCATAGCAAAACCATGTGTATATACTAGCCATTTATACTGTCAAGTAAGCTTGCCTTAAAACAGCAACTCTGCATGTTTCCATAGGGATTGCTGCTTAATCTGAATTCAAGTCATTTCTATAGCGCTATTGAAGTTTTCAAATTTCTCACGGCACAATCGGCGCATTCGGTAGATATGGCTTTCTGGAAAAGTAGCATTAGAATAATCACTTCTCCTACGGGGGAAACTGGAATCAGCTCAGGTTTGACACACAACGTTTGCCATCAAACCGTCAAATTAGTATGAATTTTCTTCCTGTGCCACCGAGTGGGTTTCCTCTGGTTGCTCTGGTTTCCGCCCACACTCCAAAAACACACAGGCAGGTTAATTGGCTCATGATAAAATTGCCCATAGTGTGTGTGTGTAAATGAGACCGGAACCTTAGATTGTAAGCTCCACTGGGGCAGGGACTGATGTATAATCTCTACACAACACTCTTGAATATGTCAGCTCTATATAAAGAGGTGCATTTTTAGGCAACCGTTTTTATAGAGTAGTACGTTTGCGGTACCAGTGGGCATTCCAATTATCCACAATGGAAAGTGATTAAACACAATACTTAGTGATTTGTTGTCATTATTTTCCCAGGAAAAAGTAGATTTTGATAAAACATGCACAAAATGATGACAATTCTTTTGCTTGAAAAGCATACTGCAACTCTGTATAGGCTCAAACCATTGAGCCCGGAAGCCAATGGGACATTAAATGATGTTTTGTTTTCTACAACTTCATTGGCATGTAAACATCACAAACACTTATCCAAATCTTCTTTCAGAGCATTATACAATTTTTAAGTGTAATCCAAAAGAAGCATTATGTGTTTCTTATAACATACATCTGCAACAATACTTTGATGGCTTGTCCAACATATAAAATCAGTAAGGTCCAACCAGTAGCACTTATAATGTATATGATCTACAACTCCCAGGATCCCATTAACAGCAAAAAGATGTCATGGGGTGCTGGGAACTATAATTTGGCAATGTCTGGAGAGCCACAGATTGTCCAAACTTAGTTGACCGTAAAAAAAACCCAAAAAAACCCAGCACAACTCATTTTGAGTTGCCTGATAGAACCGCCTACTTGGAAGTTTTGCTTAAGGGACCTGTTGCATTAGAAGGATCGAGTCATTAGAGTTTGTTGAACAGCTATACCATAAAACCGTCAAAGTGCCGTCGTTTTAAATGTTCTAAAACAAAATAAAATGGAAACAAGCAGGTGCAATTGCTGCTTTAAGCAGAGATGAGGCAATACTATTAAAAAAAATGATATTGTAGTAACACGTGTATCTACTTCCGAGTTGTTATTATTGCTCAAATTTAACCCTGCATATTCTAAAAGCTTTATGTCGTTAAAAAATAAAATAAAATAATGAATGTTTTGTCAGCATATAAGACGACCCAGTGTAAAAGTTGACAGGAGTTTACGGAGGTCAGGACAGAAGAGATCTATAACTTGAATGCATTCAGACCTGTGGTAGGCTGCTGCTGTTGCGTTAATGTTGCGGCCATGGCAACGGCAGCGGCGTTTGGTATGTTGCTGAAAGGGGTGGGTCCTGTGGTGACACGCGGTGCACTCTGCCACTTCTTAGCTTCGACTCGCCTCGCCTCAAACACATCTGTTGAATCGCCCAAAAACGTTTTACGGTAGCCAAGGTATTGTTCTTTGAGCATCTGAAGGAAAGCCATTTTAGTTTGCACAGCTAAAGGCACATAACAGAAAGCAACTGGAAAGGTGGATGCAATTTTTTTTAAACCCCCTTATCTGTGAAATTATTTCCGACACACTAGAAACACTGGCCCTTCTATATGCTTTAACATGAAATTCCAATTTTCTCCAGCCCTAACACATTTAAAGGGATACTGTCATGGGAAAACATTTTTTTTTTTCTTTTCAAAACACATCAGTTAATAGTGATGCTCCAGCAGAATTCTGCACTGAATCCGTTTCTGAAAAGAGCAAACAGATTTTCTAATATTTAATTTTGAAATCTGACATGGGGCTAGACATATTGTCAGTTTCACAGGTGCCTCCAGTCATGTGACTTGTGCTCTGATAATCTTCAGTCACTCTTTACTGCTCTTTACCAGCAGCCCATCAGCAAAACAATGGGAAGGTAACTGGATAACGGCTCCCTGATAGATATAAGAACAGCACTCAATAGTAAAAATCCATGTCCCACTGTGACTTCTTCAGTTACATTGAGTAAGAGAAACAATAGCCTGTCAGAAAGCAGTTCCATGGTGCAGCACTGGCTCTTTCTAAAAGCACATGACCAGGCAAATTGACCGGAGATGGCTGCCTACACACCGATATTACAACTAAAACAATTACACTCGTATTAGGAATGAAATTTTACATGGTAGGGTGAATTATCTGCTGTGTAAACAGTGTAATTTAGAAATAAAAACTACACCATAAAAATCATGACAGAATCCCTTTAAAAAAAATAGTAAAGTTTTTGATTTATATTTAGCTTGGGATAGCAGAGAATAGAGAGTTTGAAGTGTACAATATTGAAAAAAAACAAAAAAGCAATAAGTGAAAATGAAAAAAAAAAAAAATTAGTATTTAACAACTTTGCTCTATACACACACATTGAAATAACAAGCACTGCATTTTATAATACTTCTTATATACAGATAGATAAGCAATAAAATACATAAATGTATTCAGTACATATTCCAGTTGGTGTCCAATAGAGTCTCAAGCTAAAACAAGAAAAATTAACGCCAGTTCGCATGTCACCTACCTTAAAGTTTTCATTTACTGCCTGAAGCTGGGCAGCTAAGGCCACAAATGTTTGGTAAAGCTTCTGCATTGCCATGGACAAATCTAGCATGGAAAAAAAATGCATAGTTTAGAAATGGCTGTGTATGTTGTTGGTAATAAAAAACATAGTGAGATGCAACAGGTAGTAATATATAAAAGTAACCTAAACCTTTACGAATGATTAAGATCTACTACAATGCCTTTTTGTAGGAAGTGAACTTGGCATGTAATTTAGTTGTTTGCTAGTTCTAGATCATTTTTGTTACAGGTCGTATTCTTATCAGATAGGAAAGTACTTTAAGAACACGGTGAGAAAATATATAGGGTCAGTCACACAAACAAGTGCTTCCCAAAGGCCCTTATTCGTAAATGTTATGGTTAGCAAAAATATATATAAAACATCGCCTCACATATTCCAGTTTGAGGCAGAAAAATGCTTTTGGTCTTTTAAAAAGGACCAGTAACATCAAAAAATTAAATTTTTTTAAAGCAATAACAATATAATGCAGTGTTGCCCTGCACTGGTAAAACGGCTGTGTTTGCTTCAGAAACACTACTATTGTTTATAAATAAGCTGCTGTGTAGCAATGGGCGCAGCCATTTCAAAGGAGAAAAGGCTCAAGTTACACAGCAGATAAGCTCTGTAGAACATAATGTTATCTGTTATCCACTATTTAACCTGTGCCATATAGTCTTTTTTCAATTTGAGCCATTGCTACTCAGCAGCTTATTTATATAAACTATAGCAGTGTTTCTGAAGAAAACACATCAGTTTTACCAGTACAGGGCAACACTACATGATATTTTCATTACTTTAAAACACTTTCATTTTTGGTGTTTCTGTTCCTTTAATGTGTAAATATTTGTTAGAAGCCTTTGAATTAACTTTTAGTATGATAGTAGAGAGTGATATTCTGAGACAATTTGCAATTGGTTTTAATTTTTTACTACATGTGGTTTTTGAGTTATTTATCTTTTTATTCAGCAGCTCTCCAGTTTGCAATTTCAGCAATCTGGTTGCTAGGGTCCAAATGACCCTAGCAACCATGCATTGATTTAAATAAGAGATCAGAATATGCTGGCAGCCAGGGGCTTTAACTGCCAAGGACATATTATGTATGTCCTTGCAGAAATCAGCGTTGTTCTCTACATCGGCGACCTTACCCGCCTCTGCAGAGATTGGGCAGCATTGACAACCCCCTGGGCACAAGGCTAGGGGACTGTCACGTCGGTCCTGCGACAGGATTGTTGCAGGGCCAACCTAAAAGCAGCAGATGCAGCAAATTGCGTGTCTGTTGCGCTGCCCTACCTCCACTTCCCTTCAGCGCCACCCACAGACTTCCTGCTATGCGGGACACACTACTCCAGGACCCTTCCAGACATCAGATTGTCCCTCCTGCTCCAGAAACAGTAAGTGGCCTTTATTTACACACACTTATTTTAGTAAAGATTATTTTTTTTCTCCATTTTTTATTTTACACACATATCCACTTATATACACACTGTCGCACAACTTTTAGAAGTGTATACGCAAAAATATCACAAAGGGTTTTTTTACTTTTTATTTTACCGTGGTTTTTTTTACCCTTAAAAACTGTTTATTTTGGCATCGTGACTATTGGATAATCTATTTTGGCCACTAATTAAGCTGTCGGATCATATTTTGTTATTTCATTGATTTACACAATTTTTGTGGTTTTATTGTAATTTTATACTTGCATTATTGTTCCTTATGTATCTTTAGTATAGCTTTGCTGTTTGATACTTTGGTGTAGAAAGATGTATTTTACCTTGTTTGATCCGTCAGAATATGTTCTTTCCAAAAATATATGGTTTTCCAGGGTCTTTTTACAGTTTGAGGGTCTTATGACACATAACGCACAGTCAGGGCTCTGTTTTCAGCAGCTGAGTTAGCCAGTGTGAAAGTTTATATGCTTGTTTTTCATTTGGGGTCCATACATACCACATACTTTTACATTTATACATATTGGGCATCAAACTATTCAGTAGACCTCGGACATCCATATTTAGGGTGATTTTTCTTTGTAAAACATTGTGTGAGATAAATGCAGCAAACTGCTGCAACATTTTTAGGCGATTTTCAGAAATGTTGTAAAAACCCTAAGTTTAGAAAAGCTTTGCAGTTTGGTGTAGAAAGACGTCTTTATTTTTGTTGTATGTCAGAATGTGTATTTTCCAAAAAGATATGGTTTTGGGGTCTTTGTACTGTTAGGAGGGTCTTGTGGCACATAATACACAGTCATGGGCCTTTGTTCACAGAAGGCTAATCTGCAGCGGATAAAATTCATATGCACTACTGTTGTTTGAGGTCAGCACATGCCACCTGCTTTAGTTTATCGATACATATTGGGCATCAAACTGCTCCATAGTCCCTTAAGCGTCAATATTTAGGGTGTTTTCCAATTGTATGTAAAAAATTGGGTGAAATAAATGTGGCCAACTGCAATATTTTTAGGCAATTTTCAGAAATGTCATAAAAATCGCTGTCTTTAGCGTAGCTTTGCAGTTGAGTAGTTTGGAGTCGAAAGACATAACCATTTTGGATTCGTCAGAAGGTATACTTTCTAAAGATAAATGGTTTTTAGGGGTAACCATCATTTTTTGTACCTTTTATCCCACATAAAACTGGCAGTGTTTATAAATTAGTGTAAATGTAAGCCATCAAGTATGCACAAGGTAGATTCTGGGGTCTTTACATGCCATGTACTTTGATAAACCTTTATACATTGGGTATCAAACTGTTCAGCAGACCCCAGGCTTTCATATTTAGGGTGTTTTATCTTGGTACCTAATAGTATGTGGGACACAAGATGCTGCAAGGTGGAAGTATTAAGATGATTTTTGGAAATGTGACCAAAATCACCAAATTTGGGAAAGGTTTGCGGCTTGGTGCTTTGGAGTAGAAAGCCATGCATACCCAATTTAGATTTGGGGGAATGTGTACTTTCCAAAAATAAATGGTTTTCTGGGGTGAACGTACTTTTTTCTACCGCCCCCCAACAAAATGATGTAAATGTGTTGACTTTGCAGTACCTGAAATGATAGAACATATGAGGCGTCTTCAGTTTGGGGCCCTGATATGCCACGTGCTTAGGTACTCCTATATATATATTGGGCATCAAACGGTTAAGAGGACCCCAGGCTTTCATATTTGGGGTGATTTATCTTGATACCGAATAGTATGTGGAGAAATGTGGAAATAAGATGCTTCAAGGTGGAAGTTTTGAGGTGATTTTTGGAAATGTCACCAAAATCCCCAGATTTAGGAAAGGTTTGCAGCTTGCTGCTTTGGAGTAGAAAGATATGAATACAAAATTTGGATTTGGGGGAATGTGTACTTTCTGGAAATATATGTTTTCTGGGGTGAACATACTTTTTTCTACCTTTGCCCTCCCCCCATAAAAATGAGGTAAATGTGTTTATTTTGCAGTATTTGGAATTACAGAACTGATAGCTCAAATGGGAGGTCTACATTTTGGGGCCCCTATATACCACATACTTCAATAAACCAATACATATTGGGCATCAAACTGTTCAGTGGACTCACGACAATCATATTTAGGATGTTTTACATTGATAATTAATGATTTGTGGGAGATGATGATGCAGATGTGGAAGTTTTGAGGTCATTTTTTAAAAGATACACCAATTTCTATAAAAAAAAAATTTCTTCAGTAAAGAATTACATAGATATATTTACCCATTTTTGATTTGCCAGAATTTGCTCTAATTATTTCTAGGGTAAACCTACTGTTAGCGGAATGTTTGGCCTTGAAATCAGAAGTATGCCGTTTTGTGGAGCCTTTGCCTGGGTGCAATAAGCTCAAAAGTTTAAGTAGAGTAAAGGAAAAGCTCGCACTCACAGGGCTTATCACAATCAAAACAGGTGTTTATTTGGATCAAAAAACAACTAACGTTTCGGCTCACACTCACTTTGAGAAAGGCTTGATTGTGAGCCGAAACGTTAGTTGTTTTTTGATCCAAATAAACACCTGTTTTGATTGTGATAAGCCCTGAGTGCGAGCTTTTCCTTTACTCTATATATCTATCTATATATATATATATATATATATATATATATATATATATATATATATATATATATATATATATATATATATATATATATATATATATATATATCTATATATAGCTATATATATATATATATATATATATATATATATATATATATATATATATATATATATATATATATATATATATATTTGGTATTGGTGCATTCAGGAGACATAGAACTTTCCAAATCGGCTGTGTTCTTGTACATAAATTATGTTTCTGATATATGTGATTCTACTTTGTGAAACATTTTTTTTTCCTTCATTTTATTAGACACTTAGAAGCCTACATTTTTATTACAGAAGTGGAATTACACCAACATTCTAGCATATTTTGAAAGCTCAGATTGTCCTGAAAAAAAAACCAATATATTGTTTTTCTGGATAAACTAAAAGACCCCCCCCCCACGAAAGACCCTTAAAGTGAAAGAGTAAAAAATGTTAAAAAATGGTCTGGCAATAAAAGTACCAAATCAGCAAAAAGGGTTAAGCTGTGGTTGCAAATTACACAAAAACCCCAGATCCCAAGCATTATGAATCATAACTGTATGTAGGCTGTGATCAATTACATGGTATACAGCAAGCAAGCAATCACTCTAAACCATACTCAAAATTCACCTAGCCAACCAGACTATGCACTGTGGCCTACGGCTTATTGAATAAACCTCTCTTTATTTAAATCAAGGGACAAAAGTTGGATGGTGGCCCTGAAGCTATGTCTATCCCTACCCTGGCTCACGTAGGATTTCCAAATTAAATAAAAGCTCTTCCTCACAACCAAAATTATTTACAATTAAATGTCTATAAAAAGCACCCAATTAGAACCAATGTTTTCCTTGTTCATTGCAGTTCTTGTTTTGCATTACAAAAACAAGAGAACAGATCTTCTATCAATATTAACACTATTGAACACTTCCTAGAATGTACTAGTACAGGTATAGAAAGCGAAAAAGAAATGTACACACACAGTCTTCAACGCCGCAAAAGTGCTGTGTCAGATGCAGACTGCCAGTATCGCTGTATTAAGAAGAAAAGTAAAATTCGCACAAACTAGGTACCTACTTATTTATGCCCATGTTCTTAAAGAGATACCGACACCAGAAATTAAACCTTTCTTTTTACAGCTACCATAAATTTGACCTTGCTTGCTACTTATAATTTTGCCATAAAGTATTTGCCCAATGCTTTTTCATTACCTATCTGACTCCCTGTGTTAGTCTATGAGGGGATGGCCATATTTGTGCAGCAGGAGTCTGTTTGCATTAGAAAGCTTAAAGGGCTGGTTCACCTTTACGTTAACTTTTGTTAAATTATAGAATGGTCAATTCTAAACAACTTTTAAATTGGTCTTCATTATTTATTTTGTACAGTTTTTTAATTATATGCCTTTTTCTTCTGACGCTTTCCAGCTTTTAAATGGGTTTCGCTGACCCCATCTAATAACAAATGCACTGTAAGGCTACAAATTTATTGTTACTTTTAATTACTCGCATTGCTATTCAGTCGCTCATTTAATTATATTCCAGTCTCTTATTCAAATAAATGCATGGTTACTAGGGTAATTTGGACTCTAGCAACCAGATCGCTGAAATTGCAAATAAGAGAGTTGCTGAATAAAAAGCCACAAATAATAAAAACCCATTGCAAATTGTCTCAGAATATCACTCTCTACATCATATTAAAAGTTAATTTAAAGGTGAACAATCCCTTTAACTGACAGGCTGAGATGGGACAGTCAGGTTGGCACAACAGCCAGGTTTAGGAACTTCAACTAACAATTACTTAGAAAACAAAATTCAAATGCACATTCATATTTTAAAAAGTAGTTTTTTTAGTGTCAGTATCACTAATAATAAGCAGCATTTTCAAGATATTTGATACAATTTAATAACAGAAAGTGTCCTCTGTGGCTGCCAGCACCCTCTTGTCATATTTCCAGAACCTGGCAGATTGCTAAGACTGCTTTTGTAAAAAGATTCACTTTTTATCTCTTAAAAGCAATATTGATATACAGTATAGGCACACACACAATGTTGGTAATACACAGATGAGTAAAAATGAACAAAAAATGTACGGGACTTAAATCTTGTTAGTGGCACTGTGTATAATGAATTAAAAAAAAAAAAAAGAAGTTACCTTGAGGAGACAAATGCAAACTATTTGACTGTGTTGCTAGATGATTCTCCAGTTCCTCAATTTGCTGTCTGTATTGCTGTAACTGAACCTCAAACTGCTGCACCAGTGTGTGAAAATAACTACAAAAAATAATACAAAAAATGAAAAATCGCCTGCAGCAATGCACTAGTGGTGCTTCAATTTCCGAAGTCGCCCGAAGTTTCCTCGTGAGGCAACTTCGGAAATCGAAGCGCCGCAAGTGCCATTGCGCTGTAATTTTCTCATTATAGCAGGCAGAATGCAGGGGGAAGGCAGTTCGGGGGGGACTGTTACTCTGAAGAAGAGGCGATTAGTTGCCAGGCGACAATCTCCCTGAATCTGCCTGTGTGGCCCTGCCCTTAGGGCCAATATTTGGATTATTAGAGAGGCCATTTTACAACAGTAGGGAGTGGACGGCAAAAATGGGCCGATGCTGTCCTCCTACATTATTTTCTAAACTGTCCGATAGATGGGCACATATGGCAATAAAATAACAACTTGGCCTCCCTGTGTATTACCAGTTTAAATAAGTTGTGGCACCAGTGCTTAGAGCTGTAGGGGAAACTAATCAATTTTCAATTTGGGAGAAACCCTATAAATAACATGCAATCAGTGTTCTAGAATTCGTTATGACTCGTAAATATAGGGGATTATTTACCATTTTGCTAATAATTGCAACCTGAAAAGTCTGAATAAATTACCTTGACTAGGCAGATGCTTATTGTAAGTAAACGTTAAGTAATGTAGCTGGAAATGAAAACTACATAATATAATTGTGAGCTTTGGGGTGAATGCTTTTGATATACTGGATTCTCATGAAACTATAGCAAATGTTTTTATAAACCTATAAAATCAATACGCAAAGTAGAGGGCCTCTGACCACAAGTTAGATTGCAAAGACAAGCTCGAAATAAGTCTTGAAAACCTCTGTCCTAAAGCTAACCTGTTAAACATTTACACGAATTCATTATAATGCTTAATTTAATGCAAACATCTGATTGGTTGCTACGGGTGAATTTTTATTAGATTACAATATTTTTTATTTGGCATTAAGTAACCCTCAGGCAACATGTTGTAAAATAACTACACAGATAAACTTACTATGCTGGAGCTGTATTTTCATGCTGAAGCCCAGGAGGTGTTTTCTGTGTCCTTAAAGCTATTTCAGCATTCTTAAGTTCCTAAAATAAACAGGGGAAACAAACAATAGACATATAGAGCAATATGACAGCTACAATTGCATAGAGGGGTCTGTACTGTTGAGCCATTAGAGCAGACACCCAATTCTTCACAATTAAAACCATTTTTATTGCCTATGCCCTATATCATTCAGTTGTTCTATAAAATATACTTGGTCATGATTTTTTTTGGATTAAATGTCAGGCCCAGGATTTTGATTGTATTAGACATTATAGTCACTGCCATCACCAACAGTACCTGAGCGGTTTCAATTTTCAGTTTGTCAATTGCCAAGGCATTCCTTTGGAGGCCACTGGATGCAACAGATAAAAGCTGTTTTAATGCCTTAATGTCTTCTTGTACTTTCAGCATTGCTTTGGAGGACATTCGGCTGATCTCCTCCTGGACTTGTTTCTGCTGCTTCACAAATTTCCTGTGAGGCAAGAACCTAAATGTTACCAAGGAATCCGCTTTCAGAGGACAACTTTAAAAGAAGCCAAAAATCTTTTTTTGTGATGCAAATAGAGCCGTGGATCACTTTTGACTTAATTTGGCATCCTGATTTAAATTGGGTCCCAACATACCCAGAGGTTGTCCTGCTCTTTATTTTGGGCCTCACTGGGGCCCCCTGCAACTTCCTCTGTATTTACGCCCATGCAAGCTTGCTAAAACAGACTGTAACATTAAATCTAGCTAATCTGGATAACAAGGATTCAAACAACAAAAAATGGCCTCAACAACTAAAAATGGGGAGCGTGCTGTTTAGGCAATACGGTCCCATGAAAAAATGACCGTTGATAAGAAAATCTGTTTCTCCACGCTCCCCTACTTGTCAGTATGTTTGTTTGTTGGTTGCGTTTTTCAAAGGACCTTTGTTCTGAGACTGCCATGATGACTTGCAACCTCTACTGAAGAATTCTGATTGACTGATTCTTGCTGGAAATGATTCTGGGTCAAAATGTTGTCAGGCTACAAGTTACCCTCTTCCAATAAGGTGACTGATGGAGAAGACCAAGGCCATTTTCTAGAGCTATGGTAATAAGTGTGTGCTTATATTTTTGTGTGTTGTGGCAAGGGGTCTGCAAAGTTGCACAAACAGATTTTAAATTGTACAATACAGCACATGCGTGACTCGCAAAAGGCAATTAGGGACCAAAGTGCTGACGTGGTTTTCCATGGGCCTGCGCAGTTTCTTTCCTAAAAGTAGCACCAGCCTTGGAGAAAAAAAAAACACTTTATTTCACTTGGGAGTGGGGGCATAATTTACCCCCTCCCCATGAAATAGGAGTTTCCTAGTCTTCGATGTATTCATTATGAATGTATAGCTTTTCTGTAACACTTGTAAACAGGCCTTTAAAGAAAAACTATTCCCCCACGAACAATGTAGGTCTCGATAATATATTGTATGAAACAGCTCATTTGTAAAACCCTGCTTCATGTAAATAAACCATTGTCATAATAATATACTTTTTTAGTAGTCTGTGCCATTGGGTAATCATAAATAGAAAATTGCCATTTTAAAAAATAAGGGATCATAGGATTCACAGTGCACACAAACAGACCAAACAAACCATACATATTAGGTCACATGAGCCAATTAACAGAGTTCTGTCTTTTGCTTCCACACTTCTTCCTGTTACAGTTAGAATTGTAGTATTTCTGGTCAGGTGATCTCTGAGGCAGCACAGAGACCATCACGAAATGGTGGTTCAAAGCAAGATTTTTTAATATGCCACTTAATTTGAAATGAACTATATGTTACTTAAATATTCATTTTGGGGCTATAGTTTTTCTTTCAGAAAACAAAATATCAACTGTTAACCACAGGGTCACTGGTTATTAAAGTTTTCCGCCCCATACTTACTGAAAATTTTCAACATCTTGACATAACAACTGAGGTAGATTTTCATCTTTAAGTGCTTTGCTATCCCTGTGAAGAAAATGAATTCACTATATATTAATAAATATTTAAAAAGTTTGTAAGAAAAAAGTAAATGTTTTAAAAATGGTTTCTCCATATTTATACTTCCATATGAATAAATCCCTGCTCAATCCTAAACCTCAAACCAAACCTTACAACTAATCTCAATATGAAGCAAAAGACTGTTACTGGGCAAAAATCAGCATTGGAGACTATCATTTTGATTCTTTATGAATGGCTAGAAAGCCAGTGTTGAAATGAAAAAATACACTGCATTTACATGTTAACATTCAAGTCTGCAATTTTGAAAATTCTGCACAGATAGACCCATGTTACAAATGTATAATTATCAAGGTTCTAGTTCCAGCTCCTTGGTGAGGTTAAATGATGTTACGTCAAACAGATCTGAATATTATAGGGATTCTGTCATGATTTTATGGTTTAATTTTTCTTTCTAAATTACACTGTTTATATTGCGAATAATTCACTCTACCATTTAAAATGTTATTCTTGAACCAATAAATGTATTTAGCTGTAATATTGATGTGGAGACAGCCATCTCAGTGCATTGTGTCTGATTCTGAGCTTTGTAAAAGAGCCAGCACTTCAGGATGGAACCGCTTTGAGACAGCTATTGTATCTCCACTTCTCATTGTACTTCAATATTACCCAAGTTGTGATCCCACCAGGAAAAAGGACTGTTAATGTTTGGTGCTTTTCTTAAAAAAAATGGATTTCAGTGCAGAATTCTGCTGGAGCAGCACTATTAACATGTATTCCCGCAACAGTATCCCTTTAACTGTTCTAATCATGTAAATTTAGACCATGTGATTGCTGAAATATTGGTTTATTTGCTCCCCCCAAGGATTTTAATAATTTGCACATGCTAAAGACTAAAGGATTTAGCTAAATCCTTTACAGCAGATTTGTCCAAATCAGAAAAGTAGTTGAATTGGCATTCCAACACCTAGTGAATTAGATAGCTATGCTTTTCCTCGGGACATTGCTTCTCTTCAGAAAAAAAAAAAAAAACCGGCCTGGGGATGTGTCATGATCTTGCATCCCTTGTGCAGATTATAAAGTAGCACTTCTGGAGTATACCAAGTATCACAAAATTATATTATACTGTGCACACTGGAGCTATGCAAGGGATCCCTCGGATAAAAAATTAAGATGGCAGGGTTATCTTGCTGGATTAGCAATTGAATTCACAAAGGGGTGCCAGACATGTGTCATGATCTTCTATTTGCCAGGCATCCCTTGTGCAGACTATAAACTAGCACTTCTGGAGTATACCAAGTATCGCAAAATTATATTATACTGTGCACACTGAAGCTATGCAAGGGATCCCTCGGATAAAAAATTAAGATAGCCGTGCTAGCTTGCAGAATTAGCAATTGAACTCACAAAGGGTGCCAGGCATACCTTTCAAGCTTCTTAAAGAAGCACTCAAAGAGATCTATAAGCCACTGGCCACTGCTAAGTGTAGTACTAACATGCTCTATGCCTGATGTTGGCCAGCTTCCCATGTAGTATCTCACGCTCCCTTTTCCTTTTAACTGGGCCATAAAATACTAAGTATAGTACATTCAGACCAGGTCTGGACTGGGACTCAAAATAGGCCCTGGCAATTCAAATACACAGAGGCCCAACCAGCCCCCCACCAGCCCACTCCACATTGACATCTTTACAGCAGTCTCTCTGAGATTGCCAGTCTGAATTTCAGACATAACTGAAAGTGGTAGAAATGAACAATTTATATATCACAAATATTTTCTGACGCACATAAACTGTAATTTTGGTAGTGATAATTCAGGCTGGTGTAAACAGTGATCATCAACTAAAGCTTTGAAGCAGGGAAAAAAACCACAGACATAAATGCAAGACAACACTTACTCTGGCCTGGCACCGGCTTTTTGACCTGAAAAAAAAAAGTGTAAATAAGATTTTAAAATCAGCTTATTTTCCGATGCTTTCTCCACCAGCAGAGAAATCACCTGCTCTGATAACTTCTGCATGTCAGTGCTCACACAGGGCATATTTAAACAAGTGTGTATTTTTGGGCAAAATGGTGTTTTCTCGACCACTGTTTTTCCTCTGGCAGAAAAAAAACTACTTGTCACATTAGCTTAACAAACTGTTTTTTCAAAGTGACTATGAAGATTTTCATTCATCCAGGTCATGGTATATCTAGTATAGGTAAATCTAAAAACAACTGGATTTACGGAGTAAGGTTTAAAATGTTACTACAGGTGCTGCTGCATTCGAATTTATGGATATTTCAATTTCCCATTCTATTATGCCTAATTCAGCATATTTCTTTACTGTTTTTCATATTCAGTTTTTTTCACAACGCATGTAATTTAATTACTTTTATATGCCATACTAATTCTGTTTGTATAAATTGCAATAAAAATGTTAATATACGGACATCATATTCCCAGACCAAGAGAGGCAACTGAAATGTTTCCATATGTTTTATCTGGGATTAAATCTCTGTTTTACAAAAAAAAAAAAAAAAATATATATATATATATATATATATATATATATATATATATATATTAACTGGTGTATACAAGGAATATACAAAATGGGGGTGTGGAAGCACTCTAAAGGCTAAGTAATAGTACATTTAAGTATAATGGAAGTGCTAGTTTTGATGCACATTCCCTAGTCCCCTGTCCCCCACTTCTATTATACTTATCAATACTATTATTTACATTGTATTGTTGCCGGAAGCTGTGGCTGAGCTTCGTGTGGTTTTTAATAGCACCCCATACGCCCCCTTAAACTAATGGGGCCCTATACTTTTAAAAATGGGCGTTGGTGTGGACAATTCCTCTCCCTTAAAAGCCACATACTGGCGGGGGAGGATAGATCCTTCATGCTGAAACCAAGGTTCAACATACACTGATTCACGGATAATGCTACTATGCAGAGAAGCAAGACTTTTTATACTATGGCCAAAAGGCAAACAAGTTAGGGACCGCCATATGGGGTTTACCTTGACGTGGTATGGTGGCTTTTCAGCTTTATGAACATAACTTTGTAATTAAAAACCCCTGTTTTGTAAACTTACTTTTGAGACAGGGGACATGGGAATGTGCATTAAAACTAGCACTTCCATTATACTTAAATATATTATTTAGCCTTTAGAGTGCTTCCACACCCCCATTTTGTACATTGTATACAAGGAATATATAGCAACACTCAAAAAGGTCACTTACTTTTTTTGTCAGAAGAGTTGCTGAAATCCAAACCTCCAAGTCCTTCATGTGTTGCAGCCTGTGAGACAGGGGCTACAGCTCCTAAATTTAAACCAAGGCCCAGCGTGTTCTGGCCCAGCGTGCTCTGGCCCAGCGTGATCTGGCCAAGACCTAGAACCAAAGGACAAATATTTCAGTTAAGAGTTACAGCCACAAATTACATATATCATTCCCAAATTACATGTATCCGTCTACACTAATATTAACGAAGCTAACACTAACGCCCATTACTTATTGCACGATGATTTTAATGGTATGATCCCTTATATGGAAAATCCAAACATTAGGTATTACAGAGGCATGACCATCAGGGGAGAGCTGAAGAAAAGCACTGATGTTAGAAATAGACAATCTAAATTTAGAAAGAGCTCTGTCTTTAGCTTTTATATACAAAACAATAAAGTTAAAACCCAGTACACAATCATGCATATTTAAAAGCAAATAAATTGTACCTGTTGAAGGATTTATGTTCTGAAACAGTGATCCACCAAGCCCAGTCAGTGTTCCACCAAGTGACAAGCCAATGGAGGCTGCTGTAGTTGTGGCAGGTGTACTACCCAAGTTTAAAGTAAAAGGAGAGGGCCCTATAATGAAATATAAGCATGATTACATATAGAGGCAGATATATGTGAGTTTAGATTTAAATAAATAAAAACTCATCCATGTTCTATTCATTCCTATGTGATTTTTAGAGGCATATTTATCAATGGGTAAAAGTTCGAACTCACCATTTGTTAAATTCACTTCCAAAAACCCAATTGAATGAATAGAACATATGTGAGTTTTTATTAAAATCTAAACTCACATTTTGATAAATCTACCCCATAATCTGCAAAAGGCCCATTTGTTGGCAATGCATTTACATATAATTAAGGTTTTTATTCACTTAAATATTTTGATAATTAGAATGCAGTTTCCTTTAGCTGATTAGTCAAAACTGCTTTAACCAATCCAAATGAAGATAAGCAATGATACCTGTGCAGGATAACCTACACTGTTCTATTTAACTATAATGTGAAAGTAAAGCCTACTATAAAATAGATTATACTTTCCCTTTAAATGATAAAGGTCTGTCAGAACCCTCCCCCTTCCCAGACATACCCATGTGCAATGAGCAATGTCTTAACTGCCCTTTAATTTTAAAAATGAGAGTGAGGTAGTTTCTGCGATTTTCCATTAAACAGCTACAAAATGTCAAATGTTATTGTTGAACTGGGCTTAATTGGGGAACATAACCATAATAATATTAAATTACACATCTCTGTATAAGTTAGGAGGAAATTCTGTGGACTACTCCTTCTGACATAACGCTTATTTCCTTTCCATCTGATTTGAACTTGAGATATTACCAACAAAATCTTTGACCGCTAACAGGGCCCCTTAGGGAAATGGTTCTTGTGCTTTTAGCTGAAATATGCCCAAAATGGCCCAGCACACTTCATTTACTTACTTGGGAACACAGCTATATGCGTGGCAGCTCTTTAAATACCCAAAGCAGACAATTATTCAATCAAGAATAGGTGATGAGCCTGGGCAGATTATTGAGCTAAAAACAATCAGTGATATGATAAATATTTGGATTACAGGACATGAATATGAAGGCTGTGTGTACCTGTAGCTGGAGTAGATGTAAGAGCAGAAGCCAAGGAGAGGCCCCCAGAAGAGGTAGAAGTAACTGGCAGAGAGAATGGTGTAGCAGATCCTGCTGGTTTGTTGAAACCAATGCTAAAACCTGTGGAAGCTGATGTAGTTGTAGCAGTGGCTGTAAGAAGAGAACAGAAGCATTTTCGAAAGGTAACAAGAAATACACACTGCTAATCAGAGTGATGCATTTGATAAGTATTACGTATCATTGCATCTATACAGCCTGCACTTCTACATAAGTTTGTATCTTCAGTTTAAGCTTTAGACCTGACAATCCCCAACTGCATTCACAGCCTGCAAATGGATTTGTTTATAGCTCCAGATGCAGATCTAGTGATACAGCCAAATATCAGGGCCAATCCTCCTTCATGTGGATACAGACAAAGTCTAAAGGTGGCCATACACGGATAGATCCGCTCGTTTGGCGATGTCGCCAAACGAGCGGATCTTCCTCCGATATGCCCACCTTGAGGTTGGCAATATCGGGCAGATCCGATCCTGGGCCCTAGGGCCCAACGATCGGATCCTAGCATTCGCAAATGGGCGGTCGGATCGCATCAACGAACAGATGCGCCCGCGATCCGACGGGATTTTGAATCCCATCCGATCGAGATCTGGCCAACTTTCGGCCAGATCTCGATCGGGAAAGCCCGTCGGTGGCCCCATACACGGACCAATAAGCTGCTGACTTGGTCTGTCAGCAGCTTTTATCGGCCCATGTATGGCCACCTTAACCTGTAAAGCCTATGGAGAAATTGACCTGTGGTGTGTCCAAATTATGTTTGCAACAGAGCAATAATGTGCCTTTTCTACAGCATAGAAACAAATCAAAAGTCATCAGCTAAATCTGCACGTTGAACGTGTATGTAAACATGAATAAAGTCTTAAGATTTAATTCTACAAACCAGTTGAAAAGTACTTAGCATTGGTTTATGCTTTTTTGCTTGGAATCCTGTTGTCAAAAAGAAAGAAGTACCTGTATTTGCTCCACCCAATGTAAATCCAGTGGCAGGTTTTGCTCCAAAGAGCCCTCCTCCAAGTCCTGTTGCAGCTGTAGTTGTTGCAGGGGTTGCAGCTGCACCAAATGCGCCAAAGGCAAGTCCTCCAGTTGTGCCAGTGTTACTGTAAACAGGGAAATTAAATGGCAATGTTAAACGGGATAATTTCAGATTCCTGGCCAGTGCTCCTCTTTGTGGAAGCACCAGCCCAGAGTAATTTACCGGAACAAAGTTTTAAGCAACTAAATATCTCTGACAGTTGAAATATCAGTAATTATAAAGTTTCACCTACACTGCTCACTTAGATGGACTTACTGATCAGCAGATCCCAGACAAGGATGATATGTAAAATATAGTGCTGATATCAGGTTTCACAGATGTTACACATTAGTCGTCTCAATTTATTTGTGTTTATTTGTTATTATGTGCTATTTTTCGGTTTCTTTCCCAGTAACCATGTATTAAATGACATATTTGTACTTAGAACTGAAATGTAAAGTTGTTTTTTGTTTGGAATTGTAATTCTATTAAGTTTAAAAACTCAAATAAGAAATATAAAAAAGGCAGAGAGCAGGGGATTTAAGTGCCTGCTCATGAACACAGCCAGTTTCGAGTTGAAATGGACACCAGGTGGTCCCTACAAAGATCCCTAATGTGCTTTTTCCAGTCACTACACTATACTATATCATGGGCTTGCAAGTCCTGACAGCTAAGAAGCAACAGATTCCATGTATTGTATATTCAATGTTCATGTTTATAAAGGCCTCTCTCCTTTGGATCCTTCAAAGCTTGCATAAAGAGCCGTGTGGGCCTTATTTAGAGTTTTCACTCACAACCAAGCAGCTAATTATTGGTGTGCTTACCAACTTGCAAATGTGGGAGTCAGACCAGAGCAGCAAAAGTTTTATTGCTCTATGAGGCTACAATTGTATTGTTATTTCTCGTTCAAAGCACTGCCTGGTTATTGGGTAAACTGGACCTTAGCAACCAGATAGCTGCTGAAATATTAACTTGAGAGTTGCTCAAACAAGGGGGGGTGGGTGCAAGAAGGTAAGCAGTAAAAATGGGTACAAAGCCAGATTCTTTTTGCCCTAAGGGTAGGGACACACTGGGCGATTCGGGGAGATTTAGTTGCTTGGGAACTAATCACCTCGTCTTTGCGGCGACCAATCTCCCCGAACGCCTTCCCTCTGTCTTGCTCCGGCTATAATGAAAAGTCACCTGCGGCATGGCACACGCGACGCTTTGTATTCCGAAGTCGCCTGAAGTTTCCTCGTGAGGAGACTTAATTTTCAATATAGCCGGCGCAAGACAGAGGGAAGGCGTTTGGGGAGATTGGTCGCTGCAAAGACGAGGCGATTAGTTGCCAGGCGACTAAATCTCCCTGAATTGCTCAGTGTGCCCCAACCCTAAGGGTTTGTTCACACAAGGAGATTCGGGGAGATTGTCGTCAGGGGACTAATCACCTCTTCTTCTGGGCGGCAGTTTCCCCGAACTGCCTTCACGTGTCTTCCCATCCGCTATAGTGAAAAGTTGCCCGCGCTAAAGCTCACGCGTTGCTTCGTTTTCCGAAGTCGCCCAAAGTTTCCTCGTGAGGCAACTTCAGGGAGATTGTCGCCCAGAAGAAGAGGCGATTAGTTGCCAGGTGACAAAATCTCCTCGTGTGAACTAACCCTAAATGTATTACCTCATGTTTCTATATCTGTCAAAAGCAATGCTACTGATGTGCAAGAAACGACAAAACTGGGAATTGAAAGTAAACGGGAGATAGGGATGGGAAGTGCAGCCCTGAAACAACAGGAGTTAACATGTACTTTGCTTCCCCACTTAAAAATTACTATTTCTATCAAGCCCGTGTGATAGGAAGGTGCCAAACATGTGTACAGTATGTATGACTTTTGTTCAAAATAAATATTCTCACTATTCTTTAATTAAAAAAAAATAAGTAAAGCATTTCTGATGCGGTATAAACAGTGTGACATTTTTGGTATTAACATGTTTGTTAAGCACTTTAAAAGAATATTACAGCTGCTTGGAAGTTGCCATTGTTCCAGATACTGCCAGTCACTATCACGCAACACTGCCAGGGAAACATCAGATGTGTAATGACAATGGTTCAGAAAACATGATTTTTAAAACATTTTCTAACGCTTGCTAGAAAGTTATATTCTCTGAAAATCTGCAGTTGGTGTCAATTTAAAATTGTATCTACTATGGACCACTGCCTTTCATACTTCCCTCCATTTTAGGACACAGCTTGCCACACCAAGAAATCCCCCAAGTCACCCAAAAGCGCTTCTATGACATTAAGCACCTCCCCTATTGACGAGATCTTAAAGGGGTTGTTCACCTTCTTTTTTCAGTTCAGTTATTTTCAGATTGTTCCCCAGAAATAAGGACTTTTTTCAATTACTTTCCTTTATTTATTTTTTTACTGTATTTCCAAATCTAAGTTTGAAGTTGAATTTTCCCGTTCTGTGGTGTTTGAGTCTGGCACCTCAGTGATTCAGGTGCAGACTCTAAACTATTACAATTTGCAACATTTAGTTGATACATTTCTCAGCAGCATCTCTGGAGTATTAGCAACTATTATATAAATTCTAACAGCTGCCTGTAATGAAATCCATGAAGGCAAATCAGTTTGCACCAGTAGCAGGTAGGGTGCCTGTTCCACTGCTTCTGTCCCAAGTCGAATCCTATGTCAAACAAACAAAATCCGGATGTATGTAGAAAACAAGCTCAGAAACCGCAGATACTGTGCTGCAAGGTTTATTTTAAAACAACATGTTTAAAACTAAGGTGGCTCTTTTTTTTATCAAGTGAATTTAATGAGCAGAGATTCTGCTCAGAAGGAACAAATAAGAAATGTATCAACTAATGCAGTGATCCGCAACCAGTATCTCGTGAGCAACATGTTGCTCTCCAACCCCTTGGATGTTACTCCCAGTGGCCTCAAAGCAGGAGCTTATTTTTGAATTCCTGGCTTGGAGGCAAGTTTTGGTTGTTTGGCAGTACATCTGGTTTTTATACAGAGTCTCAATGTAGGTTGACAATCCACATAGTGGCTACCAAATGGCCAATCACAGCACTTATTTGGCACCCAGGAACATTTTTCATGCTAATGTTGCTCCCCAACTCCTTTTACTTCTGAATGTTGCTCAAAGGGTTCAAAAGGTTGGGGATCCCTGAACAAATCAATTTAGAACAGTTTACAGAGTCGCAACCCCCCCCCCCCTTCCCAGAGCTGCTTTAGAAGGTGAAGAAAAAAAAAAGACACTTTACACTTCAATATTAGAAAAACGGTGACACATAAAAAATATAGTCATTGTAAAAAGTCATTATTTCTGGAGCTCTATCTGAAAACAACTAGTTGTTTGAAGATGAACAACACCTTTAAAGGGTTTGTTAACCTTTGAGTCAACTTGTAGTACGATGTAGGTTAGGAGAGGACTTGACAGAAGAGTAATAAAAAGTAGCAAGAACTGGAAAGAACACTTAACAGAACATTTGTTTTTAAAGGGCATGTAAAGTGTAAAATAGAATAAGGCTAGTAAATGCTGTATTTTGTATACTAAACATAAACATGAGCTTACTGCACCACAAGCCTAATCAAACAAATAGTTTATGCTTTCAAAGTTGGCTACAGGGGGTCACCATCTTGTAACTTTGTTAAACATCTTTGCAAGACTAAGACTGTGCACATGCTCAGTGTGGTCTGGGCTGCTTAGGGATTGTCATAAACAAAGCTGCTTGAGTTCTGCATGGCTGGGAAGTAAGGCGGGGGCTCCCCCTGCTGTACATAAGTATGATTGTTTCCCTGCTCAGCAGTTAGGGACCGTCTGACAATTCCTATCCACAGCAGTAAATGAAGGGAGAATTTCACTGCATACAGTCAGGTTTCTTATAAAAACGGTGCACATTTTTTTAATTAAAGTATATTGGAGATAGGTTTCTTTTTCATTAAAGAAAGTTAAAATGGGATTTTATTTTTTACATGCTTTAAGATGGGTCAATTGATCCCATTTGAAAGCTGAAAAAGACAGTAGAAAACGACAAATAAATTAAAAAAAAAAAAAAAACTATAAAAAATAAATAATGAAGAACAATCGAAAGGTTATTTAGAATGGACCATTGTATAACATACTAAAAGTGAACCACCCCTTTGAATTCCAGTCAGTTACTGTCACCCAAAAAACCAGGGCAGCAGGAGAATGCAAGGAAATGCATGTTATAGATATAAACACATAATGAAGGTATAAAACATAAATGAGCCCAGAGCAATGTTATCACTTTAATATGGGAAGCCAATAAAGCACTTCCAGCCAGAGAGAGAGAGAGGCCTAGAGCAAGTCTGAAGGTTACCATAGCAACACAGTCCTGCTTGCTCTTTATGCTTTCTGTGAGGGCAAGGTCTGACTCTCTCGCTGTGATATAAACACCAGACTGGGTATGACTATTACACAGACTGTGCTTCCTCGTGTCCCACCTTGCTGCCGGGGTTCCCCCGAAAGAAAAAGGCGCTACGGCTCCGGCCGCTGGGTTCAGTGTAGCGGTGCCGGCCGCCGCAGCAGCAAACGCGAAACCGGAGGCCATGTCCGTCCACTTCAGAGAAACGCGCCTTATAACGAGATCGCTTTCCTATGGCGCCACTCTACGCTCAGGAGCTGCAGGGAGAGCGCTGGGACGGTCCCTATGTGATGACGTCAAGAGCTGCGCCAAAAAAAAATGCTTCTACGGGTCCTGCAAGCTTCCAAACTTAGGCTCAAAACAAGATTCGCGCTAGGGAGCTGGGTTGTAGCTAACGAGAACTTTTCATGTTGGGTTTATTATGACAGAGGGTTAAAGAGGAACAAAAACTTGATTTGCTTAAGAAAAGAAAATGTCTTTCCAAATAGCTTTGCAATATACATTTGTTTCGCATAATTCTATTATTTATTGATGTAATGGCTAATGAAAGCTGAATTGTTTCTTCTCTTTATTTCTCAGAGTCTGGCCAGGGCTACCATCAGTAGGGGCACAAGGGGTAAAGTTATGAGTCTGACACTTGGACAGTATTTCACTGGCCCAACTGATAAAATAGCAGCCAAGGCCAGGGCAAGTTACCTCCTAACTGTACCGTTTTTCGAGGGACAGTCCCGCTTTTGACAGCTCAACCCGCAGTCCCTCATTTGTACTGGGAAGTCCCATTTTTCTCTGCACTGAACAGCCAGAAAAAGAAACAAAGTCTAACTTAATCGGCTTTTGGCAGAGAGCCCAGAACAGCCACAGCTGAATATAAGATACTTTTTGTAACAATTTCTAGATAAGAAAATAAGTAATTGTAACAATATAAGATAACTGGTCCCTTGGGCAATTCACATTCATTAGCAAAACTGTAATAACTGAAAAAAACACAGAAATATTTTTAAACTTTCATAACCTGCCAAATTTTAGAAAATGAACATGGTAATTAGGGGTGTGGCCACAAAAATGGGCATGGTAAAAAAAAACGCCACGCTACACGCGCCATTTTTTTGTCCCTCTTTTAATTTCCAAAATGTTGGGAGGTATGGTTTATTGTATTTGCTGGTGAATTTGTAATCCCTAGTTGTTCAGTGTCTATGAAGATTCTCATTTATCCAGGTCATGATAAACAATATCTAGTAGAATGAAGTCACAAGCAACTGGACCTTTAGTTTTTCTTGTGCAATAGTTATCAAAGAGGCGGTAACCTGGATTCCCATTACCCTCTGAAACATAAACTAGAATACCTCCCAACATTTTCTAAATAGAAAGAGGGACAAAAAGATTTGGCGCACGCAGTGGCGTAACTACCGGGGGAGCAGGGGGTGCGATTGGGCCAGGGCCCGCACCCCCTCAGGGCCCCCCCGGCAGCTCGGGCACAACTGTGTTTAGGCAAATGCGGCTGTATTTGCGGGCATTTCCGGGTGTACGGAGGGGGCGGGGCCCGGCTGCACGTCCCGCGCCAGGGCCCGACCCCTCTAGTTGTGCTGCTGGGCGCACGTAGTGCAGGGAATAGGGTTGCCACCTGGCTGGTATTTTACCGGCCTATATGCACTAAGAGCCGCACCTCTCACCTTTCCTTTGATGTTCCTGCTTAGGTGGTGCAGATTTCTCAAGACGGTCAGCACACGTCATAACATTCAGTAGAAAGTGGAAAGAGAATCGCACAGACACCAAATATGTTGCAGGTGGGGAGCGTCCCCTATTTTTTATTGTGACCACCTGTGCATCAACGTTTCGGGGGGGATTAACCCTCCCTTCGTCAGGATACAAACTTAAGTGCTACAAACATATTTAAGGCATTTGGGGTACATGTGATCCCACCCCTTTACCCATAGTCCACCAGGGTTCAGTGTATTTCAAAGTGAGGCTTGACACTCATTGTCCTTGTGTAGATTCAAAAGTTCAATCATATATACAGAAATGCATGTATGTAATCCCTTCCGTACAGCAATTATAATTATTAATAGCCAAAAATGGCTAATACTACTCACAACCAGCGGGGTGTTAACCGTAATCTCTATTTCTCATAATTACCGCTGGCCCAGGTTATCTGTGGAAAGGAAACACAGTGTAAGTAACAGCAGTGAAGTGTTTACAGAAAACAAGATAAACTAAAATTCTCATTTAAACCCTTAGGTTGCACGGTTTCTAGTTTCCATATCCAGAACGCTTCTCTTTTAAGCAATGCCAGCTTCATCTCGTTCCCTTGTGGTGCTGTAACCTTTTCAAGGATTTGCCACGACGCTAGCAGCAGAAGAATTTACCTTATACCTACACAAGGTACAAATTGATCTGGAGAAATTGAGCGAAGCCATCATCCAGAAAAAGCTCAAGAAGTTCAAACGCGATACCCTTGACTACGAGCTGGATCGGGTCTACACGTGGACACAGGACAGAAGGGAAGTACGCCAAGGACCGGGGAAGCGACGCCATCAGCCACGTGACCGTCGCAGAGGAACAACGTCAAGCACTGACTCCGGTGACTGGCGCAGGGAAGTGACGTCAGACTCCAGTACTGAGCGAGGAGAACGCAGCGCAGCGGCACCGTCTGCATCCAGCACACAGGCGGTTTTTCATCTGGCCACAGGCGAACCCGAAGGGGGAGGAAGCACCAGAGGAGGCAAGAAGGGAGCACAATGGGGAGAGAAAAGATCCGCAACCCCAAGGACGGCTACTCCATCGGGCAGCGAATACACACTGAGGAAAAAGAGGTAAATGACTTAGTGATTAACCTCTCCTCTCAACCATTGTCCTCAGATGAACTTAAACTGTTAAATAAGGGTCTAGGCTTTGTTCCCACATATAAATGTGATCCCTTTACAGTACAAATTGAAATGTTTAAATTTTTACGTTCCATTAAATTGAAAATGCTTTATATGGATAAGAACACTGGGATATGGCCTAAAGGGAGAAAGGACATAGTGTCCAGCAAACTTAAAACCCGCAGCACCTTCAACCCAAATTTTTCCTGTGCTTCCATAGACACGTTTTCTAACATGATTAACTCTGATATAGAAAAGGGTTTGCATAAACATGTTGTCCCAAAGGTAAATAATCTGCACTTAAAAGAAAAAAATGCATTAATTAACTTGCAAAAGGACAAAGGGTTAATCATTAAGAAAGCCGATAAGGGGGGCAGCATTGTTGTAATGAATAAGGAGGATTACTTGAAGGAAGCACATAGACAGTTAAACAATACTGAACATTATAAACCTCTTAATAATGATCCAACGGAAAGGTTAAAAACTGATATTGACATGTTTCTCGAAGATGCATGCTTAACAGGGGTAATCTCTCCTGAAATACAGGAACTCTTACGTAAGGACAACCCCAGGGTGCCAATCTTTTACCTCTTACCCAAGGTGCATAAAACCTTGATAAATCCCCCAGGAAGACCTATCGTGTCAGGGGTTAATTCATTACTACAACCCCTGGCCATTTATATAGATACGTACTTACAGGAAATCCTACCCAAATTAGACACTTGTCTAAGCGACACCACACAATTTTTAAAAACAATTGAAGGGTTCACAGCAGGACCACATTCTACTATACTTTGCACTATAGATGTCAAAGATCTATATACCTCTATCCCACACGATGAGGGTATTGAATGTACCAGGGAATACTTGTCCCGTGAGAATTTGCCCACACATGAGATAAATTTTCTATGTGACTGCTTGGAGCTGGTGTTAAAACGTAATTATTTTCGGTTTGATTCTGACTATTTCCTTCAGGCCCAAGGTACCAGTATGGGGGCCAACATGGCTCCGGCCTACGCAAATATTTTTATGCATAGGATTGAGCATGAGCATATCTTACATAACCCAAAATTTAAGGAACATATTGCCTTATGGAAAAGATATGTGGATGATATGTTCCTGATCTGGACAGGTTCCCCTGAGATACTCACAGAATTTTTCACATATCTTAATACCATCCATGATACCATCAAATTTACCACCTGTATTGGTCCCAATAGTGTTAATTACCTAGATGTACAGGTCACAAGTTCAGATGGCTCGCTTACGACGGACCTGTATAAAAAAACCCACTGATAGGAACAACATGTTGAGAAAGGACAGCTTCCACCCAATAGGGACAATTAAAGGGCTCCCAAAAAGCCAATTCATAAGGGCGAGAAGGATAACATCATCTGAAACATTATATAACAAACAAGGGGAGGAATTGGTGTCTAAATTTGTACAAAGGGGTTTCTCCAAAACAGAACTGGATAAAACTATGGATGAGGTAGGCAGAATGAAAAGGGAAGACCTAATGGTGAGAAAGACGCCCATACAGAAAAAACTAGGGATACCTTGCGTCACTACATATGGTCCTCACTCGTCTTTCCTTAAAAGAACAATCAATAAACACTGGTCCATATTACAAAATGATAAGATCTATGGGAAATTGTTTTTGAATAACCCACTGTTTTCATACAAAAGGGGTAAAAGCATAGGTGACCAGCTCACCAAAACTGACATTAAACGACATAAGTACAAAAAACCAGTATCCGAAAGAGTGGGCACCTTTCCATGTTTCAACTGTGGACACTGTAGTGGTGTAATAAAAGGAGATGTCTGTACCCATCCCAGCAAAGGCTTCCCCATAGGACTAAAATGTTTTGCCACTTGCAATACGGAAGGGGTTATCTACTTATTAAAATGCCCATGTGGACTGGGATACGTGGGACAAACCTCAAGGATGTGCAGAGTAAGGTTAAATGAACACAAAAGTGTGATTAGAAACTTTGTACCTGAAATAGAAGGGTGTGACCCGGCAATAAGTAAAAAGAAGGACAGAATCAAAAAAGAAACTTTATTAGCGAAGCACTTTTATGTACAAAAACATACTGTATCGCAATTAAGGTGGCAAATCCTTGAAAAGGTTACAGCACCACAAGGGAACGAGATGAAGCTGGCATTGCTTAAAAGAGAAGCGTTCTGGATATGGAAACTAGAAACCGTGCAACCTAAGGGTTTAAATGAGAATTTTAGTTTATCTTGTTTTCTGTAAACACTTCACTGCTGTTACTTACACTGTGTTTCCTTTCCACAGATAACCTGGGCCAGCGGTAATTATGAGAAATAGAGATTACGGTTAACACCCCGCTGGTTGTGAGTAGTATTAGCCATTTTTGGCTATTAATAATTATAATTGCTGTACGGAAGGGATTACATACATGCATTTCTGTATATATGATTGAACTTTTGAATCTACACAAGGACAATGAGTGTCAAGCCTCACTTTGAAATACACTGAACCCTGGTGGACTATGGGTAAAGGGGTGGGATCACATGTACCCCAAATGCCTTAAATATGTTTGTAGCACTTAAGTTTGTATCCTGACGAAGGGAGGGTTAATCCCCCCCGAAACGTTGATGCACAGGTGGTCACAATAAAAAATAGGGGACGCTCCCCACCTGCAACATATTTGGTGTCTGTGCGATTCTCTTTCCACTTTCTACTGAATTTTACCGGCCTAGCCAGTGAAACACCTGCCAAGGTGATGTGGCTCCGCTCCTTTTGCTTCACAACCCGCTCCTTTTACATCCCGTCCTGCACCTTTTGTTCCCGCCCTCACCACCGGCTGGTAAAATATTTCTGGAAAGGTGACAACCCTAGCATGGAATTTTTTGACCATGACCATTATGTGGCCGCGCCCCCTAATTACCATGTTCATTTTACAAAATTTGGCAAAAGTTTGAACACATTTCTGTGTTTTTACGTGTTATTACAGTTTTGCTAATAAAGTTGAATTTCCCTTTCAAGTGAACCTGTCACCCTGACAAAAAAAGCTGTATAATAAAAGTCCTTTTCAAATTAAACGATGAAATTACATTTTTATTTTTTATTAAAGCAGTCATAGCCATTGTAAGCTCACTTAAAAATCTCAGCTGTTAATCAAATATTGTCTGCCCCTCCTCTATGCCTAGGCATAGAGGCAGGCAGACAATTACTTTCACTTTCCATTCAGCACTTTTTTAAAATTAACTGTGCCTTTAAGCTTGGGCTTCTATGAGACTTCATTTGGCTCCTAATTTAGGGTTAGGGCAGGCATGTGGATCCCCTTTAGAGCTAGTAGTTCTGTGTAAGCCAGTTTACTGGATCTTCTTTTGCAAAGGTGGTAAAGTACAGCAATATTTCCCATGAGGAAAGGGCTGCTTTGAAATCCCTGCAAACTAATAATGCTGTTACCATCACAATAGCTGATAAAGGTGGAGGTATAGTAATGCTAAACAATACTATTTTCTCCAATGATGATTTTGCTCACTCGATCCACACATAAATGCGCTCCATGGACGATACATTATTTTCTTTGGTCACGCACACTTGATGCATTAAATTATTTTCTTGGATACCTGACTAATGCCTATTCAACCATTACTTTTACCCTAGAAGTCAGTTCTACAGAAATGCATCTCTTGGATGTGAACATTACATACACTGGTTCATCTTTTGTTACCTCTGTCCAAACCAACTGACAGAAAAAAACGTATTTAGAACCACCACTTTCCATCCTCTGTGTCTCTTTAAAGTTCTCCCTAAAAGCCAATTATTGTCAGATGAATCACATCCACTGATGAATTATATGATACTGAATATGCAAAAATGATTCACAAATTCAGAGAAAAATGTTATATGTTAAACTTGCAGGTTAAAAATGAAGAGGTCCATGTAAACAAAAAAGACGGCTGGCTCCAATCTCTTCTGGACTATTTATATGTTAATGGAATGAAACCAATTCTAAACTTGCTTATACAGGGTAAAAAAAACCCCTAAACACTTCATCAATTAAATCAAAGAAAGCCACAAGGTAGTCCTTACCAAGCGGAAAAATATGACCTGGGTGTCCAAACCCCAGGCCCGTCACTAGAATATTGTTTCAAAAAGTTGACATCAGCAAAAGAACTTGTCACTCACCAAATTTGCCGGGTGGCCCGGGTGCCGTGCCCCGAACCCGTAGCATAGGCAAAATCAATCTTCAAAATAAATTTGCACGCACTCCTGCGACCATGGCAATGGAGGTTAAAAATGTGTAACTTTATTCCATATTAGTTAAGAGGTATGCGTCCTAACGCGTTTCGTATCAAAAGATACGTAATCATCTTTTGATACGAAACGCGTTAGGACGCATACCTCTTAACTAATATGGAATAAAGTTACAAATTTTTAACCTCCATTGCCATGGTCGCAGGAGTGCGTGCAAATTTATTTTTTAAAAATGAAGAGGTCCGTAAAATCTCTAGGAGTGAATTGCTTAAAAAAAAGGCCA